>NC_088304.1:5897203-6144703 GCF_032854445.1 Liolophura sinensis | reverse complement strand
ATTCAGATGTTTGATGGTATCATAGACTTTATGATCCATGTTGGTAATGTACTAGTATGTCATTAATGATTTCAAAGTATGTTTTTTCTGTAATAAATCCGGTATTTAAAGGCAGATTGGGTTTATTTTTTTCTGTGTATACAGGTGCACGTTGCACGAGTTCAATTCACAAGAATTTTGTTTGGATCTGAAGATACCTGTTAACATGTATTGAGTATTGTATTTGACAAAAGTTGTAGAAACTGTTGCCATTTCCTTTACCAGGGATCAGCACCCATATGTTTATGCTGTACGGCAGATGTCCAGTTTGGCAACAGAGCGATTTTTGTGAGTATGGTGGTATTCACATAATTTTGAGAGATTGTCATTTTTAGCCCGCCTGTAGAAAGTACAGGCTTAGCTTATGTCATGCCTTGAGCTTTGGCATCGGCATCCAGTAACAGGGTAAGCAATGTTAAACAAAATGTCAGGAGTGGTATCAAAAAGAGTACAGCATGTAATGAGCTGAGGGTTTCAACACATATAGAGAACAATAGCACGAGGGGGATATTCCATCCTTGACTCAATGTGTGTGTATTATTATATCATAAATTACTGAAATGCTGACTTAGTGTATTGTGTATTAAACAAGCATAGTAACATGAGGGGGATATATCATCATTGGTAAGGTGTGTGGATATTAAATACTGTAAATTGTCAAATTGCTGACTTAGTGTATTGTGTATTAAACAAACACGTTAACATGAGGGGGATATATCATCATTGGTAAGGTGTGTGGATATTAAATACTGTAAATTGTCAAATTGCTGACTTAGTGTATTGTGTATTAAACAAGCACGTTAACATGAGGGGGATATACCAACATTGGTAAGGTGTGTGCATATTAAATACCGTAAATTGTCAAATTGCTGACTTAGTGTATTGTGTATTAAACAAGCACGTTAACATGAGGGGGATATACCAACATTGGTAAGGTGTGTGCATATTAAATACCGTAAATTGTCAAATTGCTGACTTAGTGTATTGTGTATTAAACAAGCACGTTAACATGAGGGGGATAAACCATCATTGGTAAGGTGTGTGCATATTAAATACCGTAAATTGTCAAATTTCTGACTTAGTGTATTGTGTATTAAACAAGCACGTTAACATGAGGGGGATAAACCATCATTGGTAAGGTGTGTGCATATTAAGTACTGTAAATTGTCAAATTGCTGACTTAGTGTATTGAGTATTAAACAAGCACAGTAACATGAGGGGAATATACCATCGTTGTTAAGGTGTATGCATATTAAATACCGTAAATTGTCAAATTGCTGACTTAGTGTATTGTGTATTAAACAAGCACGTTAACATGAGGGGGATAAACCATCATTGGTAAGGTGTATGCATATTAAATACCGTAAATTGTCAAATTCCTGACTTGGTCATGTTAGTGTATTGTATATTAGAATCAAAGTTAAACAAAATGTTAGGGGTGGTATCTCAAAAAGTACAGCATGTATTGAGCTGAAGTTTTGCATTCATGTGTCTCCTACAGATGAGCTCCTTGATAATCTTTCAACTAAATCTAAGTATATATATATATATATATATATATATATATATATATATATATATATATATATATATATATATATATATATATATATTCATGTTTCTAGAAAGGACTATCCTACATGTAAGGAAACACCTTAATTATCCCGGGAGATATGTGAGGTGCATGGCGAGGTGATCAGGTTTCCTCCTTCCTGTGAGGTGCATGGTGGGGTGATCAGGTTTCCTCATTGGTGAGGTGCATGGTGCGATCAGGTTTCCTCATTTGTGAGGTGCATGGCGAGATCAGGTTTCCTCATTTGTGAGGTGCATGGTGAGATCAGGTCTCCTCATTTGTGAGGTGCATGGCAAGGTGATCAGGTTTCCTCTCTACAGACTTCATCTCGTTTACGCTTTCCACATTAGGTTGAACTAATAAATAAAGAAATAACCCCATGGTAGGGGATACGTGTATTTGAGTACAGAATTATCTGTTCAAAGAGTTTCCTAAATTTCACATTTACATGTGACACTGAATACTGTTTTTTGATTTTCTTTTGCAGCCAGTTCTGGCTCCACAGTGACTTCCTGTACTTTTTGACACCTAAGGGGAGACAATTCAAGAAATACTGCAACCATGTTCACCAAATCTCCGCAGATATTATTAAGAAGAGAAAAGCAGAGCTGGTAATGACACTTTGAGTTAAATTTTGAGTTGTTTAAATTCTGTTTGTTTTTTTTTTTTATTATTTTTTCATTATGTTTTGTTTATGTTGTTCGTTCTTTATTTTGCTTTTTTCGGTTTGCATCACACTGACTTTCTGCAGTTTTGACAGCCAAGGGGAGACAACTCAGAGAAATCCTGTAAGAAAAGTAGATACTGACGTTTTTTCTCTTATACAGAATAGTGTGTATAAAGTGGGTATCTGACATGATTCTGAACGCCCCATAACTACCCTGTACAGTGAATTCTTCCACCCAGTAATGTAACCAAATCACGCAGAGAGGAAATACACCTGGCCAAGGAAATGAACCATCCTGGGACAATTTTCACAAACGCTCTGTCAATGAGATTTCTGATTACTTTTTCATATGCTGCCTGGGTTAAAGCGCCTGTTTTTGCAAGAAAAGTTACAAAAAAAGAGATGATTAGTTTTGTGAAAGCGATCTCTTGTGTACTTGTTACTCATCGTGTTGTAATTTTTCTGTTCAGGGCCCGATTGTTCAAAACTGGTTTAAGACTTAATACCAGATTCAGTCACAAGTCATGTGGATATTTGTTTTAGGTGACCTTTTATGAAGACAAGGCCATTCAATCAGGAGTCTTGTGAATGTCTGTTTTAGGCGATTAAGCTGTTCAGTCAGAAGTTTTGTGGATGTTTGTCTTTGGCAACCTTTGATGAAGACAAAAAGCCATTCAGTCAGAAGTCTTGTGGACATCTGTTTTAGATAACCTTTGATGAAGACAAAGCCATTCAGTCAGAAGTCTTGTGAATGTCTGTTATGAGCGACCTGTGTTGTAGACTAAGCCATTCAGTCAGAAGTTTTGTGGATGTCTGTTTTAGGCGACCTGTTATGAAGACAAAACCATTCAGTCAGAAGTTTTGTGGATGTCTGTTTTAGGCGACCTTTCATAAAGACAAAGCTATTCAGCCTGAAGTGTTGTGGATGAGGACTGCCTATAGTGTATTTGTCTGTGTTTCAGTTGACCAGTGATGAAGACAAAACCACATCCAGCCAGAAGAGGTACCTTGACTTCCTGGATATTCTGCTCACCGCTCATGACGCCTCCGGAGAGGGACTGACAGATTCTGAAATACGAGACGAGGTTGACACCTTTTTGTTTGAGGGTAAGATCACCATCTCAGCAGTGACCTATTCCAGTATAGCAGCTTTTGAGGGTTTGTTGAACTCTGGCAATCCAGTTCAAATCCAGCTCTTACTGCTTCACCTGTAGCTTCAACTGCTTCACCTGTAGCTTCAACTGCTTCACCTGTAGCTTCAACTGCTTCACCTGTCCCTACAACTGCTCCACCTGTAGCTTCAACTGCTTCTCATGTAGCCACAACTGCTTCACCTGTACTACAACTGCTCCACCTGTAACCACAACTGCTTCACCTGTAGCTTCAACTGCTTCTCCTGTCCCTACAACTGCTTCACCTGTAGCTACAACTGCTTCACCTGTAGCTACAACTGCTTCACCTGTAGCTTTAGCTGCTTCACCCGTAGCTACAACTGCTTCACCTGTAGCTACAACTGCTTCTCCTGTATTTCAACTGCTTCTCCTGTAGCTACAACTGCTTCACCTGTAGCTTCAACTGCTTCACCTGTAGCTACAACTGCTTCACCCGTAGCTACAACTGCTTCTCCTGTATTTCAACTGCTTCTCCTGTAGCTACAACTGTTTCACCTGTAGCTTCAACTGCTTCACCTGTAGCTACAACTGTTTCACCTGTAGCTACAACTGCTTCACCTGTAGCTACAACTGCTTTATCTGTAACTTCAACTGCTTCACCTGTAGCTACAACTGCTTCACCTGTAGCATCAACTGCTTCACCTGTAGCATCAACTGCTTCACCTGTAGCTACAACTGCTTCATCTGTAACTTCAGCCGCTTCACCTGAAGCTACAACTGCTTCTTCTGTATTTCAACTGCTTCACCTGTAGCTACAACTGCTTCACCTGTAGCTACAACTGCTTCACCTGTAGCTACAACTGCTTCACCTGTAGCTACAACTGCTTCACCTGTAGCTACAACTCAGGGGCCAATGGAAGGGCAATGGTTTACTCCAGGTACCAGTAAACCTGACATGATATCACGTTCCGGTATCAAGTGAAGAATTCTGGAGCACAGTGCAAACAAGTCAAATGATGAAGTAAATCCCAGGGGTTGTATCTAAATGTAGTTGTTCATTTATTTACTGATTTGATTGCTGATAATGTGATCCTGAATCTTTGACTCATATCATGATGGCCACGTTTTTGGGTTGAGGGAATCTGACTGTGCAAGGGGGAAACCACTCTCCACTACTGAGAGGTCTCTGGGTAAACGTACATGCCGAACAATCCTGCACCTATTTGGTGTGTTTCAGGTCATGACACAACCTCTAGCGCCATCTGCTGGACGTTATGTTCCCTGGCAGAGCATCCTGAACACCAGAGGAGGATACAAGAAGAGCTGGATGAGGTGCTTAAGGGGAGAGAATCTGAGGATATCCTCTGGTAAAGTTTTCATGATCGCCATGACTTCATACATCCTTTTCCCTGTATGACTGAAACCTTGTGGTGTACGATGTAATACCCAAAATATACATAAACCCATATACACAAGGTGCCAGAAGGAGTTGTTATGAAGTGGTGTTAAATTTATAGCTTGTTTAAAAAAATAATTTCTCCCTATAGTTTGGCTCTTGGTCTTCAGAAACACAATAAAAGTGATCCCTAAGTAGTAAACAGTTTTGTGAAAGAGGTCAATTTCGTCCATAACAAAGTTCCATAGTTGTCTTGATTCTAATAGTTTTGTTCAGTCACTGGCATGAACAGTCACTGATATGAACTATCACAGGCATGAACAGTCACTGATATGAGCAGTCACAGGCATGAGCAGTCAATGATATGAGCAGTCACAGGTATGAAAAATCACAGAGATGAACAATCACAGGCATGAACAATCACTGGCATGAACAGTCATAGACATGAACAATCACAGGCATGAACAATCACAAGCATGAACAACCACAGACATGAAAAATCACAGATATGAACAATCATAGGCATGAACAATCACAGGCATGAAAAATCACAAGCATGAACAAACACTGGCATGAACAGTTACAGGCATGAACACAGACATGAAAAATCACAGCATGAACAATCATGTGCATGAAAAATCACAGATATGAACAGTCACAGACATGAACAATCACAAGCATGAACAGGCAGGTATGAGCTATGACAGACCTGAACAACGAGGAATAAATGTACATGTACAATTTATCTGTTAAATTCCAGGTATAAATGAACAAATGTTCTCCACAGCACTGTCAAGTGTTTTCTTACCCACCAGGGAGGACCTGCCCAAGCTGACCTACCTGAACCTGTGTATCAAGGAGTCCCTGCGTCTGCACAGCCCCGTTCCCATGGTACAGCGTCAGACCACCCAAACCTTGACCCTGGGGAAGCACACAATACCCCCAGACACCCTCATCAATGTAGTCATCTACAACATTCACCATAACCCTTTGATCTGGGACAACAGTATGGTAATGTCATAAGCCTGGGTCCTGTAATATGGGAAGGTCTGTCAGCAACATGTAGATCGTCGTGGGTTTGCACTTGGCTTTGCCTGGTTTTCTCCCACCATAATGCTGGCCGCCGTCGTATAAGTGAAATATTCTTGAGTACGGCATAAAACAGGTGTCAAGTAAATAACTAAATTTATTTATCCGTACTCAAGAATATTTCACTTATACAATGGCGGCCAGCAGCATGGTATGAGGAAACTGGGCAGAGCCCGGGGAAAACCCACGACCATCCGCAGGTTGCTGGCAGACAAATAACTAAATAAGTCCTAACAATTGATCTTCTTTTGGAGTTTGTCTGTTGAATCATTCCTTCAGTATTTTTATAGTGTAAACACTTCAAACGTGCAATCATGAAGGTGTTTATTCCAGCATATTCTGAAGGCATTCTTCTGAAGGCATTATTATGTGTGAACTGAGAGGCTCTCAAATTGACCAACCCAACCAGTGTGGTTTGACTCTGTTTCAGGAGTACAGGCCAGATAGGTTCACTTTGGAGAATTGTGAAAAGCGGGATCCTTATGCTTTTGTGCCCTTTTCTGCAGGGCCAAGGTAAGAATTTATCTGAAAGTTTGTTTCTTAATAAAAATAGTTATGTTTCAAGCTTAGAGCTTTCATGGAAATGATTAATTTGTTCCCTTTGTGTTCCACATTTTATAAATATCCAGATACCAAATAAGGTTAGATTAGAAGATTTGAACTCATTAAAGCAAAAAAAAATTTTCTTATTTGGTTTTGAGCAGTTAGATTTTTCTTGATATTAAACAGCATTCCTAACCAAATTCATGGAGATGTTGAATACAAATGTGTAATTTCCATGGCAACCTACAGCTGTCTGTACTAATAATGAGTGCAATCTTTTGTGATGACGTCATCAAGACAAGGGCCATTTCCAATGGAGCTTTCAGATTTGATATGCTGGTTTCTTGGATGATCATTAATATTTATTTATTTATTGGATTGGTGTTTTACACCGTATTCCAAGAATATTTCTCTTATACGAAGGTCACAAGCATTATGGTGAGAGGAAACCGGGCAGAGCTCGGGGGAAACCTACGACCATCTGCAGGTTGCTGCAAGACCTTCCCACGTACAGCCAGAGAGGAAGTCAGCAGGAGTTGAACTTGAATTCACAGAGACCGCATTGGGGAGAAACTCCTGGGTCATTGCGCCGTGCTCTCATGCTAATCCCTTGATCATTAATAATGTCGTAATGTGTAAATTGGTGTCAACTTTGTTACCTCCATGGTGACTTCCTCATAATAATAATGAGTATTAAAGGTACTCATCAGTAAGACAGAGTCAACAAGATGATGTAGAAATGTATGTGTAGGCTTCGCTAAGGGACAGAGGGATTTCTTTCTTTCAGAATATTCAACTATATAAGTAAAGTCTTACCATTATAAATGTAGACTTCATAAACTTTCACACACCTGTCTGCCTGTGCGTCTGTCTGTCTGTCTGCCTGCCTGTGCGTCTGTCTGTCTGCCTATGCGTCTGTCTGTCTGCCTGTGCGTCTGTCTGTCTGTCTGTGCGTCTGCATGTGCGTCTGTCTGCCTGCCTGCCTGTGCGTCTGTCTGTCTGCCTATGCATCTGTCTGTCTGTCTGCCTATGCTCCTGTCTGCCTGCCTGTGCGTCTGTTTGCCTATGCGTCTGTCTGTCTGTGCATGTCTGTCTGCCTGTCTGTGCGTCTGTCTGTTTGTCTGTCTGTCTGTCTATGCATCTGTCTGTGCATCTGCCTGTGCATCTGCCTGTGCGTCTGCCTGTGCATCTGTCTGTCTGCCTATGCACCTGTCTGCCTGCCTGTGCGTCTGTCTGTCTGTGTGTTTGTCTGTCTGTCTGTGCATCTGTCTGTCTGCCTGTTTGTGCGTCTGTCTGTCTGTCTGTCTGTACATGTACATTCACAAGATAAAGGCCATACTGCTTTAAATTTCTTTTTCCCTTTTAAATAGAAGCTGGTAAAAAAAGAAATGACTGATTTAGTTTTGTTTTTCAGGAATTGTATAGGCCAGAATTTTGCAATGCATGAAATCAAAGTTGTGATATCCCGGATCCTGTACAGGTAGGTTAGTCTGTATGTGAGCTTCAGCCTGCTGGCACATGTACGTCACTTATACAAAGGCCGCAAGTGTTAGAGTGAAAGAGAGAGATACACATGTTGTGCTAAACCATGTACTAGTTAAGTGGTTCAATCCCTAATCAAGTCAGACCTTAGACTTTAAAATCAGAAGTCTTTGCCAGTGCTTAGCGTACTTGGTGGGATTGGCTCCCTGGATAATAGTTTATCCCAAGGTCAACCTGATATGTCAGTATGTGGTGACTGGGTATGGCATGGTGTTCCAGTGAGACAGCACTATACATGTAAATGCTTGTCAGTGGGGCCTGTTGTAAGTATACAGTAACTGGATATGGCATTAGGTCTGGTGTGCTTAGCATGGTGTTCCACTGAGGCAGCACTATAAATGCGTGACATTTGGACCTGCTGTACATATACTCTGATTGGATAAGGCATCAGGTCTGGTGTCATTAACATGGTGTTCCACTGAGGAAGCACTATAAATGCTTGACATTGGGACCTGTTGTGAGTATACAGTGGCTGGATGGTGAGCGCTCGGCTACATTGGCCCCCAGTGCCTGGATACAGCCTCAGGCCTGGTTTCCTTAGCATGGTGTTCCACTGAGGCAGCACTATAAATGCTTGGAGTTGGGACCTGTTGTAAGAATACAGTGACTGGATATGGCCACTCGGCCACAGTAGCCCCTGTTCCTGGATAGAGTCTCAGGTCTGGTGTCATTAGCATGGTGTTCTATAAATGCTTGACATCGGGGCCTGTTGTTACTGTACATGGTTTACCCCTTGTCAGTACACACTGATTGCATACTGCCACTGTACGAAGTGAAATGGCTTTGAAGAAAAATTGGTTTGGTTTCCACTGAGCTGCTTGGTTTGCACTGAGCTGCTTGGTTTGCACTAAGCTGATTGGTTTCCACTGAGCTGCATGGTTTCCACTGAGCTACTGGGTTTCCACAGAGCTGCTTGGTTTCCACTGAGCTACATGGTTTCCACTGAGCTGCTGGGTTTCCAATGAGATGCTTGGCTTCCTTGGAGCTAGATGGTTTCCACTGAGCCGCTTGGCTTCCATGGAGCTACATGGTTTCCACTGAGCTGCTTGGTTTTCACTGAGCTACATGGTTTCCACTGAGCTGCATGGTTTCCACTGGGTTTCCACTGAGCTACATGGTTTCCACTGAGCTACATGGTTTCCACTGAGCTGCTTGGTTTCCACAGAGCTGCATGGTTTCCTCTGAGCTGCTTGGTTTCCACAGAGCTCAGCCTGGTTTCCACTTAGCTACTGTTTTCCACCGAGCACAGTCTGGTTTCCTCTCCTTAATGGACACATGGTGAAAATTTAAGTTTCATGCCAATAATTTCAAAACAAAATCCAGGTGTAAGAATAATGAACAGTGTTGAAAAATTAAGTATCTTTTATTTTACACCTGTAAAACTTGGATGTTATCCATGTTACCCTTTGTATTCAGGTTTAACTTGGAACTTGATCCAAATCACAAGGTGGAAAAGGTGATTGAACTGGTCATGAGGAGCAAGAATGGGATCTGGGTCAAGGCCAAACCCAGGTCAAGGTGAAAGGTCAGAGTTCAGACACGTACGCACAGGGCTACATGTAGTTGATTCATGTAGACGTATATTTTAGATACATGTATGTATATTTTAACAGATGATAATGATAAAGGTAAATATCAAGTGTTATTGCTCTAAAACTGATCAGCATATTGTTAATAAAAAAAACATAGGGAAGATTTCATCCCCATAATTTCAGTGATGAATTTTATCTACTTACTTGTGTGAGTTTTTTTTTTTTAAATTAACTTTGATGTTCATTGATTGTGATTTGTTTTTATTAAGTATGATGGTAGTAAATGATGATTTTGTGTTTTAGAAATACAAATATGTACTTAACCCTACAACTTGAACAACGTGTACAAATGGTTTATGTTTTCTATACCTATTGGTAACATTTATGTACTATATAATAGTATTTTAATGACCTCTGTGATATGAACGATTTTAACCTGCTCAAATGATATTTCGATTGTTTTGTGCCATGTTTGAGCTAATTATGAAAGTGCTAAGCCAAGGCATGCTTACATGACGAAAATTTTGTTTGTAACATTTTTTTTGACCTTTTTTTGGTGCTTGCTTAAAATTATGTATATAGTTTTACATAAAATGAGCAACATTGCACCCTTGCCAGAAATA
This sequence comes from Liolophura sinensis, assembly GCF_032854445.1. NCBI lineage: Eukaryota > Metazoa > Mollusca > Polyplacophora > Chitonida > Chitonidae > Liolophura > Liolophura sinensis. The sequence goes on along the minus strand of NC_088304.1, from coordinate 6,134,587 downwards.
TGCGTTGTGTACTTGTTAAGCAGTTGTCTCCCCTGTAAAGGAAGCATCATACGAGTGACATAGGATACTACTATTTGGAGGTCCAGGGAGCAAGACTTTGCATGGGTGGTAAGATGTGCAACTGACTGTCAACCACACACATGGCCGTAAAACTGACGTAATAAGGCCAGCATGAACTATGCCGCCAGCATTTATTACAAAGAAAGTGTCGCGAAAAAAAAGTTTCAAATTCAGGTTGTTTGTGGCATCCACATCATATAAATTCGTTTTAGAAACACTGTTAATAAATTCAAGTATTCTATCCCCTTCAAAGTTTACTCATTTGTTAAATTAACAACCTATTTGATTTTTTGTCACAGTACTATTTCTCAATGATATACATGCATTCACTTTTGAAAAATCAGACAATACATTTATGGCATTTTTAGGCGTCCCTGTCGTCAGTCAAAGTATTAGATTTATATCTACCTGGGTTTGCTTGTGGTAATGTTTTTATGGCACTGTGGTTACGATTGCGATTTAATGTTGTTTTTGTGAAGTAATGTGTTACGATGTGTTTGTTTGTGAATTGGGTTTGTATAGTGCGCAGTAAAGCCTGATAATAACTTGGGATTAAGATAGACTTACCTTATGACCGGAGTTAACCAAATATGACTTTACCCATTTATATTACAAATTATTTATGGTGGGGAAAAAAGCACATTTCTAAAGAAAAATTTTATATTCTATATTTATGCTTTTAATAATTTTTAAGTGGTTGACGTGTAGCAGTGCGTATACATGTACACAAGTAAAGTGTCGTGTGTGTTTTTGTGTTGTTTTGGGTTTTGGTTTTCTTCGTTTTTCACGGTGCTTTGATGTAAAGTTGGATGTTATAGATATATTAATATGATTAATTGTTAGTCATATTGTGAGTAAATTGTTGTGATATTTATTCGAGATGAAATAAAGTGAGTACAAATGCATTGCTCTTACTCCGTGCATATCATTTAAAAATTCGCATAGGAGCTCAAACAGTGTCTGTCTATTTGTGGATGCGTATACTTCTTACCGTGCATGTGTCCTCCATCCTATCGCTTGACATCATTGCCACCACTACCAAATTAGGTACAGATTTGAAGAACGCCATGGTCACTTAGCAGAAAGGGTGAGGCAGGAAGCAGTGTTAGAAAACTCTGTCACAACCTTTATCTCTTTATATTCATTCATTCTGTTGCACAGAAGTATGCACAAGATGGTTCTATGGAGCCGTGAAAGTGACATTATGGTAAAAACAAGTTTGGGAGAGAAAAACAAAATGACGTGGTGAAAAAAAAAATTTCGAGGAGAAAATCTTATTTTAAACCCCTTGGTGGAAAGGTCGAGGCCACGACTTCATTCGCCAATCAGATGGCGTTTGCCATCAAACAGCACATCCGCAGCAAGGAGTATGGTGTATGTGTCGACCCCAGCTGACGTCATTGTCCAAGTCAACAACTAGTATCAGGAAACAGTTTACTTCAGAACGAACCCATAAGATGGAAGAGAGCGGTTAAACAGTAGATCTGATTTTCCAGCCGATCTCCCTAAATTCAGATCTATAGTAGCCTCTCTATACTGGCCTCTAGCTAAACAGTCATGAAGAGAAGTATATAAAACTCGCAGTCCGTAGAACTACTCCTCATGCATTCAGTTGCCGCAATGAGTCTATACATCCGGGTACTTTGTGGTTTATCGCATTGAACTGAAACTTCAATTTCATTTTCGAAATTTTTCAACAAAGATGTACCTCTGAGTTTGAAAGTTTTCCGGAGTAGTTTGTCATTATATAACAACAAAAATTAATCATACAGCTGCTAGGCCTATTTCACACATCCAATATTCAAGGATCTGTTTCAAGAGATTAAGAAAAGCTGTATCAAATTGATAAATAAACCTGTTATACTTCAGTGCCAAAGTGCCAAAAACTTAAAGCCAGGCGGTTACCTTTAGGGGCTTCCTTCAATGCAGATTAGCTCTATAGGTGTATAAAAATTAAAATTGTCAGAAGATAATGTAACTTGTGAGCTTAGTTAGATGTAGAACAATGCCCAGTATTGGATGATAGACTCTGACAAGCAAATTGTATTTCAAAACTGTGACCAGCTTTTAAGTGCGATTTATGTATTTTATGTAATGGAGAAAGTACGAGTAACGGTACTTTTGTTAAGTGCTTTCTCCCTCTTAAACGATACAGTCAAGAACAATATCCATCTACCCGCGTGACTTTCTACACAACTCAAGTGATAGGGGAGTAACCATTTGACAAAAATTGTCCTATTTTTTGTAGCGAATTTGGACTATATGTATCTGCAGGACTGAAAAGTTTATTACCGTCCTTTATGTAACACGTCCGTGAATTTATAACTAGTTGCGTTATACATGCCGGCCCGGTTCAATTGTGTCGGATATCTGCGTGGATGTTTTTTTGATCTTTGAACACATTCGCTGGTTGAACAGGTCAGCATCGCTGTAAACATGCTATGGCACTTGCATGGCAAAGGTCGTAATTTGCATGGGTGTATTATACATGATTGGGGTGGCGCTGTGAGAGACGGCTTTATTTCACCAGGTATTGCTGATTTTCGTGTCTGTGTACACCAAGTTCTCTGTCGCACTGTACATTCCAGAGTAAGAATGTACAGTATCTGTAGCTTCCTTAAAAAGAAACTACAGCTTAACAATAGGGTAACGTCACAACAATCGTTTGAAGGGAAATAATGCAGATTATAAATTAAGAGATATATGTAATTAAGTCCAATGAAATTATCTGTGAAACTAATTTAGTTTGTGAAACCACCTTTTAAGTTTGAAAAGGTTTTTGCATATTTGGCGATTGCTTTTCGATAGAAATTTTCAGAAATTAGATTGTGAGTGATTAAACAGTTAATACTCTACACCTCTGAATATTCTTGAGATATGTGTACAATAATATGCTGTATATTGTTATTAAAAGCAAATTTGGGGGGATAGTGGTACTAAGTATGCACAGTTTGATTATAACTCATCTGTCTGGGTTTAAAAATACCGTTTATTATATTCGGCTTTTAAATTAAGACTTCGTTTCACAGGAAACATCAGTGGTTAAAAAGTAAATCTCAGAGAAGGGGACATTGCTAAAATAAAGATCAAGGTGAAGGTTTAGATGGGCATGGGTCAAGTGGTTGTCAGTACACGGTTTTTTTACAGGTTTTCAGTACATATAACTATTTTTCTACTTACCGTGCACTTGTGATAAGCTGTTGTTATTTTTGTGGTGTGTTATTGAAACACAGTTGATCTCAGATCACATTTTGCACAAAGTTATAGGAATCTATTAACTTGTTCAATTCCAATTGTTTAGTGCTTTCATCGCGTGTGTGTTCAGAAGTTTGAGATTATGTATACATTTTTAGTTTTAAATGTTGACAAGTGTGGTGGTTTGGATTTGACCGTTTGTTGATGCAACATCGGTAATGGAAAGTCTGCGAACAACCTGCAGATGGCCGCGGGTTTCCCCTGGGCTCTTTTCGGTTTCATCCCACCATAATGCTAGCCGTCGTTGTATAGGTGAAATATTCCTAAGCAGGGCGTAAAACAAACAGACAAATTGGCAAGTGTGAATATTTTTTGTAAACCAGCAGATGTTTTGTCAAGATGCTGAGAGTGTTTTGGTGTTTGTAACACGTATATGTATATATAGTAGGCCTACCACACTTAAAGATATAATTTGTTAATTTTAACAGAAAATCTGTTGTCTGATTGATTGTAGAGTATGCTCCGTTATAACTGTGGCATAATACTGAATTATATTTAATATCCTGTTAGCCTAATGCATGTACAATTTTTGTGTTGAAAGCATGTGAGCTATATTTATATATAACAGAATAAGCAATAGCAGAATACATTCTAGCATCACTCAGACAAGACTTTCTGTTAAATTAAACATAGGTTTTTAGCGTATAAACACGAAAAGGGAGTTATCTGATACAGTAGCCATTAGGTGTGTGTGGTTTGGTCGCTCTCATAGACGTAAAATAATCCTGTGAGGCCAGGCGTGAGGTAGAAATCCAACAAACAGCTATACATATAAGTATAAATGTGTTTGTCCGGTTCATTGAAATTGTAACATATATATTTAATTGCTATCGTGATGCTATACTCCATAAACATTATCATGTTCGTAAACCATGTAGATATATGGATAAAGACTGTCACCGGTTACATGCTTCAGTCTTGTGATTGAATGTCGCTCAAAGAGGTTGTATATTATTAATTATTATGTTATAGGAATACTCACGATTCGAGAATAAATATAGGCCTGTGCGGTCATGAGTGTGAGTAGACAATGACCTGATGAACCTGCGGAAAATGCAGAGTTAATTTTAGACCGACACATTCATAAAAAGAGATGAAATCTCTCAGTGTGTGTATCTCGCCATTGCCCTGGTCGTTGCATGTACAGGGGATTTTGTATTTCTCCGCTCTCTTTGGGCCTTCGCGACAATAAATGATGCGCTTGTGGCCGTTTGTCTAGTACTCCTTGAAGACGATATGTCTGCCACCAATATGGTGAGCATATCTGTGTTTGTACCTTATATGTGGCAAACCCCGGTTTCGTCTACCAATAAAACTGACCGCCATCGTACTCTCAAAAAAAAATCTGTTAATTTTAACAGAAAGTCGTCTGAGTGATGCTAAAATGTATTTTGCCATTGCAGCAGATTGTTCTGTTTGGATATAACGCACACATTATATTAACCGAACAGGCTAACATGATATTCCGTTGAATATATTTATTTATTTGATTGGTGTTTTACGCCGTACTCAAGAATATTTCACTTATACGACGGCGGCCAGCATTATGGTGGGTGGAAACCGGGCAGAGCCGGGGGAAACCCACGACCATCCGCAGGTTGCTGCGAGACCTTCCCACTTACGGCCGGAGAGGAAGCCAGCATGAGCTGGACTTGAACTCACAGCGACCGCATTGGTGAGAGGCTCCTGGGTCATTACGCTGCGCTAGCGCGCTAACCATCTGAGCCACGGAGGCCCCCGTTGAATATAACACGGTATTAGGTATAACAGATTGCAATCTCGTACTACTGAGGCAACAGAATTTCTGTTAAAATAAACAGATCAATGTTTTGAGCGTATAAGTGAAATATTCTTGAGTAGGACGTTAATCAACGATCAAATCAATAAACCAATGAATCAATCAAAGACAAGGGCACACTACAGGTAGTGGTTCAGGCACATGAGGTCTCAGGAAAGAAAATTCACAAGAGTGTCCTGCTTCCAGTTTTCTCGAGACCTTATGTACACTCAAAAAAATTAATCTGTTAATTTTAACAGAAAGTCTGTTGCCTGAATGATGATAGAATGTGTTCTGTTATTATGACATATTATGTCATATTCAACATAATATCCGGTTCGTCTAATAGAACCTTTTGTGTTGATTTAATAGAACAATTAACATGCAATACTCTCTAGCGTCACTCAGACAACATAATTTCTGTTAAAATTAACAGATTGATTTTTTGAGTGTAGTGGCAAGCACAGTGTAGTGGGCAACGATCGAACCGCCGCGTGCGTCGTCTTACTGCCTGAGTAGAGGTCACCTGTCTTCCACCAAAGTAACGTAAATACGAATCTTGTTGTGTGGGTAAAAATGTTTGCGTCACACGTAGGAAAGTTCTTAAGTTAATTATCAAATGTCCGTGGTTTACTCCAGTTCCCTCTTCCAATCCAAAGCCGACGTTTTAGTAAATGCTCCTGTGTCTCCCACTAATCACTCCAGTTAAATCAATCATGGCTGTGTTGTCATATTTTCACATACACCCTCAAGCAAAATAACGGCTTTTGTCCAAAACATTGTAGCAATTAGCTGGAAACACCATAGTTAACTTGAGCTACTAACAACCAATCAAACAAGAAAAGCACGTTGGGATAACAATTCTTCCTCACTGACGACGCCAGGCGAAAATATGCCTAAAGCAAATTAAATCGTTCATGCATTGTCTGCTTTCAAAACGTAATACAAGTCCTTGGATTCTTTTGGAGAATATTTTAATCCAGTGCAAATCAAAATGACTCAAAAAACAGTACACTGCTTAATCTGTTGATATTTTCCGCAGGAATAACCTTGGAATGACCTTGAGGCTGCAAGTCTAGTCACAGACGATCTGAGGACAGCAGTTTTCCGACGTTACCGGGTTTCTGTCAGGCGAGTAAACTTCCCGACATCCGGGTCCATATCCCATGGGCGGGCACCTGTATAACAGTTAAAATATCAAATCGGCATTTAAATATTGTCTGTCTTTCCCGCAATGACTGTCGTAAATACAGCGGAATGCCAGATCGGCTACATTTGACATAAAACTAACGCATAGCATCTGTAAAGGAAGCAGATTCGCAATGAACACACTTCAAGCTATCCGGAAATGTACAATATCTCCAGATTTGCTTTTGTTATCAGGGGTATATTTTGGACCTGTTGAAGAAAATCGTTACCTTGAATGTGCGCTGAGAAAATCGATGTCCGTAAATGATGCACTGCGCATGTGGAAACGGAGATTTTCGACTAAAATTATTGTCTGACTCCTTGTGACAACAGAATCCCTTTTTTCCCTTGCGTACAACGGGTCATGTATGCACAAACAAAAGCTTATACGGTCAGTTCCATTTCCAAGTTTCAAGTGTCACAATGACTGGCGTAATTAGAAGAGTCGAAGCTTACTGAATTGTGTGTAATAGGCGACAATAGGTTACAATGCTTTCAAGCTTGTCTGCGTGGGCTTGTGTGTCCATCAGCGAATACGCCGCGGTCATGCGCACTAGAAACAGTTGATATACCGACATGCGCCCTTGGACTGTCATGGAATCATTCCCAACTTAACACGATAGTTACTTACATGGATACACATCCCATGGCCACGTCCCCATTGGAATACCGTTCACAAGTACAGTGCATCTGACAATTGAAATCCCAGGCTGCACCGACAGGGTAAAATTTTCCGCCTTCTTGAAAATAACATCCTGAAAATAAATTTAATGGTATATATGAATCCAAACCATCGATACGGGTTACGTATTTGTCATACAGAGATACACATACAGAACAGGATTGTAAGTCACACAGAGATACACATACAGAACAAAACTGTCAGTCACGCAGAGATACACACAGAACAGAACTGCCAGTCACACAGAGATACACACACAGAGAACAGGATTGTCGGTCACACAGAGATACACGCGAAGAACAGGGTTGTCGGTCACACAGAGATACACACGCAGAACAGGATTGTCGGTCACACAGAGATACAAATACAGAACAGGATTGTCAGTCACACAGAGATACATACGCAGAACAGGATTGTCGGTCACACAGAGATACAAATACAGAACAGGATTGTCAGTCACACAGAGATACATACGCAGAACAGGACTGTCGGTCACACAGAGATACACACGCAGAACAGGATTGTCGGTCACACAGAGATACAAATACAGAACAGGATTGTCAGTCACAGAGATACATACGCAGAACAGGATTATCGGTCACACAGAGATAAAAGCGCAGAACAGGATTGTCGGTCACACACAGATACATACGCAGAACAGGATTGTCGGTCACACAGAGATACACACGCAGAACAGGATTGTCGGTCACACAGAGATACAAATACAGAACAGGATTGTCAGTCACACAGAGATAAAAGCGCAGAACAGGATTGTCGGTCACACAGAGATACACACACGGAACAGGATTGTCGTTCACACAGAGATACATACGCAGAACAGGATTGTCGGTTACACAGAGATACACACGCAGAACAGGATTGTCGGTCACACAGAGATACAAATGCAGAACAGGATTGTCAGTCACACAGAGATACATACGCAGAACAGGACTGTCGGTCACACAGAGATACACACGCAGAACAGGATTGTCGGTCACACAGAGATACAAATACAGAACAGGATTGTCAGTCACAGAGATACATACGCAGAACAGGATTGTCGGTCACACAGAGATACACACGCAGAACAGGATTGTCGGTCACACAGAGATACACACGCGGAACAGGATTGTCGGTCACACAAAGATAAAAACGCAGAACAGGATTGTCGGTCACACAGAGATACACCCACAGAACAGGATTGTCGGTCACGCAGAGATACACACGCGGAACAGGATTGTCGGTCACACAGAGATACACACGCGGAACAGGATTGTCGGTCACACAGAGATACATACGCAGAACAGGATTGTCGGTCACACAAAGGTAAAAACGCAGAACAAGATTGTTGGTCACACAGAGATACACGCGAAGAACAGGGTTGTCGGTCACACAGAGATACACACACAGAATAGGATTGTCGGTCACACAGAGATACAAATACAGAACAGGATTGTCAGTCACACAGATACATACGCAGAACAGGATTGTCGGTCACACAAAGATAAAAACGCAGAACAGGATTGTCGGTCACACAGAGATACAAATACAGAACAGGATTGTCAGTCACACAGAGATACATACGCAGAACAGGATTGTCGGTCACACAGAGATACACACGCAGAACAGGATTGTCGGTCACACAGAGATACACATACAGAACAGGATTGTCAGTCACACAGAGATAGATACACGGAACAGGATTGCCAGTCACAGAGATACACAAACAAAACAGGACTGTCATTCACACAGAGATACACATAAAGAACAGGACTGTCAGTTACACAGAAATACACACACAGAACAGGACTGTCAGTTACACAGGGATACACACATAGAACAGGACTGTCAGTCACACAGAGATACGCACACAGGACAGGATAACCAGTCACACAGTGATACACATACAAAACAGGACTATCAGTCACACAGAGATACACATACACAACAGGACTATCAGTCACACCGAGATACACGTACAAAAAAAACTGTCAGTCACACAGAGATACACATACAGAGAACAGGACTGTCATTCACACCGAGATACACGTACAAAATAAAAGTGTCAGTCACACAGAGATACACACACAGAACAGGATTGTCAGTCACAGAGAGATAAATGCACAGAACAGGATTGTCAGTCAAGCAGAGATACACACACATAACAGAATAGCCAGTCACACAGAGATACACATACAGAACAAAACTGTCAGTCACACAGAGAAAGAAATACAGAACTGGATTGTTATTTACACCGAGATACACATACAGAATAGGATTGACAGTCACACAGAGATACACACACAGAACAGGATTATTAGTCGTGCAGAGATAGAGACACAGAACAGGACTGTCAGTCACACGGAGATACACATACAGAACAAGATTGCCAGTCACACAGAGATACACTTACAAAACAGGATTGTCAGTCAAACAGGGATACACATACAGAACAGAACTGTCATTCACACATATAGATACACACACAGAACAGGATTATCAGTCATACAGAGATACGCATACAGAACAGGATTGTCAGTCCTACAGAGATACAAATACAGGACAGGATTGTCAGTCAAAAAGAGATACACACACAGAACAGGACTGTCAGTCACACAATGATACACACACAGAACAGGATTGTCAGTCACACAGAGATACACACACAGAACAGGACTGTCAGTCACACAGAGACAGATACACAGAAGAGGATTTCCAGTTACACAGAGATACACATACAGAAGAGGACTGTCATTGACACAGGACAGGATAACCAGTCACACAGGGATACACATACAAAACAGGACTATCAGCCACACAGAGATACACATACACAACAGGACTGTCAGTCACACAGAGATACGTACAGAACAGGACTGTCATTCACACAGAGATACACGTACAAAATAGAACTGTCAGTCACACAGAGATACACACACAGAACAGTACTGACAGTCACTAAGAGATACAAACATAAAACAGGGACTGTCAGTAACACAGAGATACACATACAGAACAGGATAGCCAGTCACACAGAGATACACGTATAAAGCAGCACTGTCAGTCACACGGGGATACACATACAGAACAGGATTGCCAGTCACACAGAGATACACGTACAGAACTGGATTGTCAGTCACACAGAGATACACATACAGAACAGGACTGTCATTTACACCGAGATACACATACGGAACAGGATTGTCAGTCACACAGAGATACACACACAGAACAGGATTATTAGTCGTGCAGAGATAGAGACACAGAACAGGACTGTCAGTCACACGGAGATACACATACAGAACAAGATTGCCAGTCACACAGAGATACACTTACAAAACAGGATTGTCAGTCAAACAGGGATACACATACAGAACAGAACTGTCATTCACACAGAGATACACATACAGAACAATATTTTCGGTAAAACAAAGATACACATACAGAACAGGATTGCCAGTCACACAGAGATACACATACAGAACACGATGTCAGTCACACAGAGATACTTACATAGAGAACAGGATTGTCACTCACACACAGATACACACACAGAACAGGACCCTCAGTCACAGAGATAGATACACAGAACAGGACTGTTAATCAAACAGAGATACACGCACAGAACAGGACTGTCAATCACACGGAGATACGTACAGAACAGGACTTTTAGTCACACACAGATACACACACAGAACAGGATTGTCAGTCACACAAAGATACACACACAGAACAGGATTGTCAGTCACACAGAGATACTTACATAGAGAACAGGATTGGCTGTCACACAAAGACACACACACAGAACAGGACTGGCAGTCACACAGAGATACACACACCGAAGAGGACCGTCAGTCACACCGAGATACACATACAGAACAGGATAGCCAGTCACACGGAGACACACATATAGAACAGGACTGTCAGTCACAGTGAGATACACATTCAGAACAGGACTGTCAGTCACACAGAGATACACATACAGAACAGGACTGTCAGTCACACAGAGATACACGTACAGAACAGGACTGGCAGTCACACAGAGATACACATACACAACAGGACTGTCAGTCACACAGAGATACATGCACAGAACAGGATTTTCAGTCCCACAGAGATAAACGTACAGAACAGGACTGTCGGTCAAATAGAGATATACATGCACAATAGGATTGACAGTCACACATATAGATACACGTACAGAAAAGGACAGCCGAAAGATACATACAGTTGGGGATTTTGTGTAAGTATATAAGTAATTGGATTCTGTCAACTGCTGGTTGAACAAGTACACCACGAAAAATGGTAACTACCATAACAAAATTAAAATGAAACTAAAAACTTTAAACTTTGAATAATATGGTGCAGTCCGGTTTTGGTCGAGGCTAAGACGTCTTACCTTGAATGTGGAATCTTTGGGATTCCACAACAACCACATGAGAGGCCGTCACAGCTACCAAGACAGCTAGCACAAAGAACTTCATAGCGACGTCGATCTGAAGCAAAAACAACAATTTGAGAATCGATAAAGGTCTACTCCCGTTCCCAGAAAAACTGAATTTTGTAAGCCGTGTACGCAAAACTCACAAGATGATAAAAAAGTCTTAAAACGAAGCAACTCAACTGTTCTTAATAACTAATACGCTAAAAACGCTAAGATTCTACAAATATTTTTTTCTGATTGCATATTCCACAGAGATTAGGCTTTTAATCTATTATAAGGGTATTTCGCGGCCTATAAAAATACAACATAGAAGCAGAAATAAAAAAAACTTTTGCAAATGTGGCATAATTTGTGAGATTCATCTTTAAATAGCCCCAATGAACAAAAACAAATTTTTTACAAAACTTCTATCATATACCCTTTTCAATTAATGGCATTCGTGAAAAAAATACAGTATAAATCCTTGAGAGTTGATTGAACCCTGAAAACAAAAATTCCAACTTACCCGATTTGTAAACTCTCTATACGTGACCACTGTTGACACTGTTTTTCTTATGTGAATCCGGGTTAGGAAAGCTAGCCCTGTTATAAATAAAGGTCTGTTGAGTATTTCGAATTAAATTATAACAATTACATGGTTCATCAGCCATTGATAAACTTGTGATTGGTCTGTTTTGCTGATTATCGAAATGTCATTGCTTGCTAGTGTGCATGTTATCACGGTCGTTGCACAAGATTTACCCAACCTTATATCCAACCTTTCCTTTACGTACAAGTGTTTTTAAATGGTTAAGTCTTTTTTCATTTATTTTTTTTCTTTTATTTATTTATTATTTTATTTATTCATGTATTTGCTCGTTTGTTCTTTATTTATTTATTTATTTATTTATTTATTTATTTATTTTTCAGTTTATGTTTTATTTTCACACACACAAAATAGTCCATCATTCAAGTTCAACTTACAATACATTCTGCAATGAAAATTATTACTAAATAGACTAGAGCCGATTTTTTCATGTTTTACAAAAGTGTTGTGCTTCTTGATCTTAATTCCAACTGACTTACATGTTCTTCTGTTTTTGCCACGTTTCAATAGTACGGCAGTTACATGTCCATTATTCTGACGGCTCAAACCAGTGAGCGTTTTGCTAGTCTTGTTTGTCGTTTGTTAACTTTCCAATGGTATTTCGCCTTTTTAGAAGTCCGACTGTGATAACCCCTACAGTTCCCAGCTTAATTTCCCCCAGATTATAGAGTTAATGGCTATGAATTATATGAGCCACCACTTTAGCAACGTTTCAGAACAAACCTTTTACAAATCCCAACATTTCCACAGATCTGTGTCGTTCTACATCCCACACCTATCACATTATCCCCTAATGGCGACTATCGCTTCACCACACAGTTATACTCTCGCAATTTAGTGGAGCATTTAAGTGATAAATAGAAGGTGAACGAGATATGAAATGGCGAAAAGGTGGTGGGGGAGGGGGGAGTGTATACGTAACCCTCTATTTATTTATCTGATTGTTGCTTAACGTCTTTCTGGGGGCTTTTTCTCTCTCTCATAAACAATTCACTGTAAGCGCATTCGTCATATGGACCAAGGATTATGGAAAAAACAAACAGGGGAGAAGTAACTTTGTCACAAGTCACAAAACATAAAGCCAAATCTCCTTACCCTTTTGTTTTTGTTTGGAAAATATTTTTATTTACCAGAGTTTAGGACATATAATGGTGACTGTATCGTTGACATGTAAAAATGAGAAAATGGCTAAATGCAAACTAGCAGTACATTATATTACCGGATGAACAAACTATTCCAGCATAATCCTCAAATCATCGTGGTCATTTATATTGACAAAAGGATTAAACTTGACATATCGTCCAAAGAACAAATCTCGACCGTGTGTAAAATACAGGTGCGCCATTTTGACTTATTGCTCTACAATAGTTTTGAACAGATAAACAACGTTAATGTGTTTTCCGTGGTACATAAGCATAGCACGTCGATTGTGTATGGCAAACCGTTGAGACTACTTACAATGCTTATAAAAAAAACAGTTAGTGTTGTCTTTCTTATAAGCTTATCCAAATATAACAAGTGCTTCAAAATCGGAATCATTCACAGTCATGGCAGATGCAGACTAACCCCCTTCGCAAAATTGACCCAAGATACTCATGTACTGGTTCCAGGTCTCTACAACTGAAAAATAGATGAACTGTATTTCACACAAGTGTGTATCAGCTATTCCACATTTAACCATTCTCTCTTTCGTAAAGATAACATTATGTAGTAATTTAAAGTATGTTGTCTAATATGTACGTTTCAAAGCAGACAGCGGGAGCGGTAGATCCAGAATGAATCCTGCGTCGAGTCACACATAAGACTTTAAAAGAGGAAGTTGCATCTTCCACGCTTGGCGTTCAGCATTAAGGGGATAGTACAACGACTGGTTGACCAATATCAGTATAATGGCTCGGGCGGGTCGGCTTACTTGCCTTCGGTAAGTCGTCTCAGTGAAGCAGCACCAGATAAAAGAGCGGTGGAAATCCACCCTACAACAAAGAGGCACATTACATACACCCTAAGGATTCCCTCGTCGTCACATGACTGAAAAATTGTTGAGTACGACGTTAAACCCCAAGCACTCACTCATTCAAAGCAGACGGCCGATGTGACGTAATGCACCACAAAGGGGAGACTACCTAAGATGCGACCAAAAATAAATGTGATGTAGAACGTTTAGTGTGCTACATTACATTTGTTTCTTTAATTACGCCACAGCGTTGAACATCACGACGCGATATTATCCAATGTGGCAACGATAAAATAAAATACAATTATTGCATGCTTCAGAGTGGAAAATCGTGACTTGTCGGCTCGAGACAGGTGTACATCAGCTATACATCCAGTTATACCAGCGTGATCCATGTCTGAGAGGAAAAAAAAATTTTTTTTTGCTTGTTATTTCATTTTGACCGCATTGATAATACTGTACTTCAGCCAAATGCATATTTTGTCTACAACACCTGTAAAATTGTCCCAGAAAAGAGTTAGTAAATTACAGGTCAGACTATCAGCTTTCATGCAAAATCCCTGTATTCTTTTACCATTAAATGGCATGTGTGCATTAATTATGGTTATTTGCGACACACCTGTAACATAACTTCTCTTTGCATAACTCCCTTCTCTGCCCTTACTGAATAGGCCTATACTTTCTCAGTGCTTTTGGTTGTTTGTGTTGAATGTTGCTGTTTTTTTTAAAATTGATACTGCGATCATTGACCGGAAACGTCCATTATGGTTCAAGACGTTTTTTTTTTTTTGTTTTTTTTTTAGACGCTCAGATTCACCCATTTCCGTTGTGTGATGATGAGTAACTGAGGACGCGCCATCACCTCAAGTAATCTGTCCCAGAATTCCGGCTCGTCAGCTCGTTCGTTATCCCACAGAAGAAATGTGATGTGTTTCCACAGATTTAGTAGCGATCTTGGCATTTCTGCCACAGGGATCTCTTCAATCATGATCACAATGATGGCGTTCTCACGTCCATCTCTCATCATGCGCATGCCTGTCATTTGAATTTCAAACTCACACCAGTCACTGGTCAGGAAGGCTCTGCTGATCACCAGGATGACCTTCCGACTGTTGTTGACGGCGTCCACAATGTTCTGTTGTATGCTGACACCAACGGGGAAATCACGATCATGGAGGCACAGAGTGTAATTGTTCTCATTCTCTAGGACGCTTCTCAGAACAATGCAGGCCCACTGGTAGTTGTGGAAATTATACGCTACAAACGCGAGTGAGTGAATGTTAGCGTATTGCAGGTACACAGGAAAAGGTTGTGTCCCAAAGACAAACTTTATGATTTACCATGTTCCGAAGATGGCAAGCTGCTGAGCCGCTGATTTCCTGAGAAGATAACGACGACATTACGTTGGACGACACACTGAGGCTCTTGAGTGCCTCAAGACACTAAGATTAGTAGTTTCTATTAACACTAAGATTAGTAGCGTCTATTGACACTAAGATGGAGTCTGGAATTTGAATAAACCAGCTTAGCTTAGCAAGTTTAGCAAGTGTTTTGAACAGTTCCGGGTTGAAGCTGATAAGATCGATATTTTACAGATCAAGGCGTCTGAGACATTTTACTGAGTGGAATGCAACACCTTTATTGTCGTTTTGAAATCCTGTGTCCAGTCTACATTCTTTGGCGGCAATAATTCCAGTGATGGGAAGGGCTCGAAAAATCTGCAGCCCACTGCAGTCAAGGCCTGATATATCAAGCTCGGTCAAACTCGGTACGCCAGAAACTCTAAACGTACAATCCTGAATTCCAGAGTATGCTAGGTCAACCACACGCAGATTTTCAGCATTGAAGACTGCAAAATATGTACAAAATAATTGCACATGTAACATTATACTAAAAAAACTGTACACATACTGCAGTATGCAGTAACCGTATATATCTACAAAACAACTGCATATATATATATATATATATAAAAATTTACATAACTGTGTGCCATAACAGTCTTTTTTGCATATGTAAGATATGTACAACTCTTATGCACATAAGAATAATTAGGGAATGAATATGTCACGGCTTGCTATACCGGCAACGATGTAACCAAATAACATATCACGTTTAGACATGCGTGTCCAGATATGTGTGGGTGCGTATGTGGGTGTGCGCGTGCGTGTGTTTGCGGGATTGAATAAAGTGTGTGCTTCTTGAGGAAGACCATTCACGTGTATGACTGTGAGCGTGAAAATAAATGCATGGGTGGGAGTATTTGTGGAGTTTGAAAGATACTACTGAAAATGGGCCACAATTGTCACATATAGTCTTGCTGCAGTCATTAACCTTTTGTACACGCATACAGCTTTTATAGCTGAAACCCCTATATTTATTTTCCCATGTATAAAATGATCTAATTAAAATTAAGCTAAAAAATATATATATATATCATCAACATTATTTCCACTTGACAGATTTATTGTTTATAGGACATTAAAACAAGAAGTCTCTCAGTTGAGTCACGTGACTGTGTTGTATACCACTCTTCCTGGTTATATACCGGTATTTTATGTAATGAAAACAATTGTTTTTCAATAAAATTTACGATTTGTTTCTTCCATTTATGAAATATTGTATACCGGCTGATGCTTAAGACCCACAGTACACATACGGGAGCCGTCGTGTCATTCATTTAGCTGTAGCATGTTTTAAGTAAACATCTGGCTGTCAATAACTCGGTAAAGTGCATGGGGTCATTCATCTGCTGCACTGTTATTTATGGAATGCCCTGTATAGATAATCCGCTGACAGATACTTAAGACACTTAAGAACCACCATTCCATTCTTTACACCGTTATACCCTGTTTTCTCCCACCATAATGCTAGCCGCCATCGTATAACTGAAATATTCTTGATGGCCTTGGTGTGAGCCAACTATATATAGGCACCAAACTTGAGCATGCGTGTCGGCGATAACTGTGTTGTAATAGGATATACACGGAGTGACGCATTATATCCATTTTGTTAAACGAGTGGTCTAATTTTCATGTGTTCTGATCCTTGGTTTGTAACAGCGAGTCACATTGTGCGAAGAACCGCTGTTGACTATTTTGTCTATCTTGAGCAGAACCATTATTACTCAGTAAACCGTCTTTTCTAGCACTGCGTCACATGTATCTGTCTGTTACACCTGATGGTGCTGAACAGCGCCCTTTTGAGGTTTTCGGATAAGACAGTATTAGTTTATCCGAGCCCTAGTAATGATCTAGGATGTAAAGTTTGATAAGCCTATTCATTGAGTCGAACCTTTGTCTAAATAGCAGATGCGTTCTCATCCTGATCAAGATTACTATGTTGCTGGTCGATCAACTCTCCGTAAGTAATAACCGTTAGGCGCTAAACCTCGTATATGTGCGACTGTATCATACTTACACTGTTTTGTCTCAAGAGCCTTTTCTTTACCGCTTGGTGGCTTTTCAGCATATCTGCAGGTATACCTTAAATCCATTCCATCCCAAGATCAACTTATGCCATATTGCAAAATCTCTAGGCATAAATAAATAAGACGCTATTGTTTGGAGAGACATACATAATTTCCAAATGAAAAGCAACAAGAATCCAGACTATGCCATTGGATTTTTTTTTTTTTTTTGATTGGTGTTTTACGCCGTACTCAAGAATATTTCACTTATACGACGGCGGCCAGCATTATGGTGGGTGGAAACCGGGCAGAGCCCGGGGGAAACCCACGACCATCCGCAGGTTGCTGGCAGACATTCCCACGTACGGCCTGAGAGGAAGGCAGCATGAGCTGGTCTTGAACTCACAGTGACCGCTTTGGTGAGAGGCTTCTGGGTCATTACGCTGCGCTAGCGCGCTAACCGACTGAGCCACGGAGGCCCTCTATGCCATTGGAACCTTCTATTTGGTCCTCTGTAGCCCATATATCTACTCATATAGTGATATTCGATCTTGTTGGGTCGCCTGTTTAATGACGGTATGCTTTGTATTGTTTTTAAAATGGCACTTCTGGGAGTCAAATGCAACTGTAGCGCCTTAGAGTCTAAAGCTCATTCGTAGTGTAATAAAAGTATTCAATGCCGACACGATTCCATCTGATGAGAGATATTATGGGTAATAAAACAGTTGTTTGTAAGATAAATAAATGTTTCATGAATTTCATGAAGCTAGCGAGCAGATTGTGGCCAGGTAGGTAAGGTTCTGGCTTTGATAGCGCTATAGGTCACATGAGATGTGGGATCAATCGGATTGATCCCACATCTCGGAGTTCAAGCTTCCCACGCCTCCACAGATCTCAATGCCTGGGTCGCCAGATTCGGTCGACAGCCCTCTCTTATGTGAGCTTACGTTAAGTTCGTCGGAGATAATTTGATTGAACATAAACATGATGTTTGTCATTCTTGGGAAAGATCGCCAGTAATTTGGCAAAGGTCAGTGGTTTTCACCTTAAAACTTGCCTGTTCTGTTTAAGTGAAGAATTACACATAAAACCTTCGAAATGCTTTCTTTCCAAGTCAGGAAAGAAGATGCTAGCATTGGGCCTTTAAAATGATTTCATCGCTGGTTGTGAAGTAGCGCGTGCTGACCACCTCTACAGTGAATAGTCTGTGTTTTTTTTATCGTTTTGAGGATAAAAGGATGAACTGCAATGTCCTTTGAGAACTATTACAAAACAACTAAGTCGCCCATCTGGTATGCAAATAGATCCTCGCTCCCTTGGACTTCAGCAAGGAGATAGAACGTTGATGCGTTCCTTGTGCACGTAATCAGAGATTATAATTTACTCATTTTTTATTTGATTAGTGATTTACGTCGTACTCGAAAATATTGTACATATACCACGGCGACCAGCACTATGAGTACTAAGGTGATAATAATACTTCGCTTCTGATAAGAAAACTTAACCATGCATGAAAAGTTAAAATGCATCACTTGCGTTAAAGTGGCAGGGTAGCACAAAATTTGGATTTTTAAGCAAATTCTGATTGAGACGTCTTAACGAAGTTTTAAACTTCGTTCATAAAGTAAATCACTCACGTTGAAATAAAAAATATTTATTGAGTATGTAGCTTGTAAGAGCCCTGAGAAGTCCTGCCGTTATTCGAATTCAGCACAAAGAGGGTGTGCCATTTCGCCGCATTAATATTCGACTGGAAGGGCCCGAAGCATACGCGCAGCGTTCGAAAAGTTCCGGTCAAAACAAACATGTCGAGCAAGGTGCGTGTGGGTGGCAAAACAGTGACAGTGTTCCTATCTTTCCTACTCAATCGATATTGCTCCACCTAAGTATTATACCGAAGATATACATATTGTACCATGATTGGCATGCAATAAAAAGAGAAAGCTTGGCTAAAAATGCTACTTATAATAGAGTTTTAAGGCCGAACGCGGTTGTCCACGAAGTAAGCTGCAGGTCAATCATTCACTCGCGCAACAAGCACTAACTAAGCGACATCGTGCTTCGTGAGACCCTTTTCATTCTTCAATACACTCCGCCGTTCAAACTGACCACCACTTACAACTCTAGACTTGCTTGTAAACCTGCCATTTCGCCGCATTAATATTCGACCGGAAGGGAGTTCTTATTTACCCATGTTTTTGGCTGATTCTGTCACGAGCGAGTCCTAAGTCCTCCTTTTACACGAGTAATCAGCCATGTTTGTTTACATGTGACATTTACAGAGCGCTGTGCGCATGCTCTATTTCCACTGAATTGACAGCGCCTCATTCAGATACTCAGACTATTCCATTTTCATTTCTTTTTGGTTTTTCAACATTATCTTAACGTACGATGCTGGGGTGGGATTAATAAAAAGCTTGTAACCCGATACTCATGTCATTCTGTAATAAATAAAAAAAATACCTAATATTTGGGCAACCGTGTCGCTTTAAATACGATACGCTACAAAAAAATTGAAGGAATGTCGCTGTCAATTATGAGTTTGTCGGTCACCCAAGCCGTTATCAGCGACCATTCTATTGCTGCTTTGGTTAATTTTCGCTCCTGTTCTAAACTTTTTTTGTTTTCTTTTTGTTGTTGACAAGAACATTGTTCGTCGCAGATAGGGACAAAGACTAGAGCAGACCATGATGGAAGATGGAAGGATTCATTCATGTTGCCTGTTAACAGAACTTATGATCAAACTGGAACATGTCGATCAACGGTCACTCTCGCAATATAGACAAGAATCCTGTGCAACTCTCGCTACTCATTGTGTCCTCGTTAGCAGACACACTAACAAGAGTGTGACCCAAATGGTCAAGAAACTATCTAAATCTTTCTAATGGACCCAGAGAAGACAATTCTCTCTCAGCGTGTCAGACCTTTAGTGACGTCATCATGACACCATTTCAGCGAGATCTAAATAAACTTCAAATATACTCAAACTCAAGTATCACCTGGAAACTGTAGACCTGAATAAACTGACGCTCGTTTGGATTGCTGGATCCTGGTCTGTTATTATACAACATTAGCCTATGTGGGTATTTATGTTTAAGGAAATTATAAATTGCGGCATTCTTATTACCAGGGGCCTCCGTGGCTCAGTTGGTTAAAGCGCTAGCGCAGCGTAATGACCCACGAGTCTCTCACCAATGCGGTCGCTGTGAGTTCAATTCCAGCTCATGCTGGCTTCCTCTCCGGCCGTACGTGAGAAGGTCTTGCAGCAACCTGCGGATGGTCGTGGGTTTCCCCCGGGCTCTGCCCGGTTTCCACCCACCATAATGCTGGCCGCCGTCGTATAAGTGAAATATTCTTGAGTACGGCGTAAAACACCAATCAAAAAAAAAAAATCTTATGACCAAACAATGCACAAACAGCTCATATGCCGTAAAACATTCCCACATAGTTAACCTCATAAAGTTAAGTCGTTTTTTCTAATAGGCTTTTTTGATTTCCAGTACCCAGTAGATCATCGGTTTAACATCCTACATATTAACCAGAGGGACTCGAACCACGGCTTGGAGCAAATTAACGGCTAAGTCATTTGCATCGCATAAATGGGTAAAGCAGCTTATCGAAGAAGACATTGGGATGGAGAAAAGGGAGAAAAAAAGAGGATCTTTTCCATTTTGTCGACGCCACCTGCCTCCAAGTCTCTTGTGTCAATAAAAATGAATTGATTTAACTAAGTCTTTTGTCATCTTTTTTATTAATTATTATAATTTCTGGTGGTAACAATTACAGCCCATATTTAACTCGACGGAATCAAATGTTTTACAGGTCCTACAAAATGACTACTCCTTTCCGACTGATTATAAATAATGACCGGTATTTTCTTGCTTAATTATTACTAACAAGATTATGAAAGTTTTACTTTTAATTTTTATTGAATCAGGAAACCGGTAAAGGCGGTTCTTCGCGAATTTCTGCCTTTTAAGATATTCTGTGAATGATGACGTCAACACATTATGACGTCAATGTCAACACACTATGACGTGAGCGTCATCAGCGTCAAACATTCTGAAGAGCTTCTTTACATGAAGACGTGCTTTTAGGTAAGTCAGTTTTTGATGAGATATAAGACTTTTCCAAATCTGTGGAGTGCCATGGATGTCTGATAAACTAAATGACGTGTAGGCCTATCTTAAGATGGTGGGGAGGGAAACATCTAACATGAATAAAAACATGAATGTAAAGATACATTGTATAGACGTAGGCCTATGCCAGGGTTTATACGCATATATGGATAAGGGGATCGTATATTATGAAGAGTCAAAAGTAGGGTATTAACCGCTATGTTGACATGAATATATGGATATATATGTATGTGAATGCGGGAGGTACTTCTTACTAAATTAATGGACTGTTATATTTAGGGAGTTTACATTCATCAAATATACAGGGTATCAATATTAGCCAAGACCGTGCAGCGGAATATAAACCTTATGACGTCATTTATTCTGTTGGGCCGAAATTCCTGATGACGTCATGTCTATTATGAAGTAAACATTATGTGGCAGCAATACGTTTGTTGGTGGTGATTACCGCAGCTAGTTGAAAAGAACTGTGCAAAGAATTCGCATAGTTGGTAAGTTCAGGCTTCGTTGGTATAGCAAGGGTTTGTGTAAATATATTGTATATACATGTTGTGGATAGACATGTGCCGATATATGAGAATACTGTGTTCACATGTTGATATGAAGAACATATGACGAGTGACATGTTATTGCCTTTGTAGATACAATGGACTTGATTAGAATAACACTGGTCTATCCTTTAAAGAATTAAAATTAATGCAACTACGCCATATGGCATCATGTCGGTTTACGTCTATGTATTAACTATCACGTTATACAGATGTGTCACGCTTTGAAAAGAGTGTTTTTTAGCTGTTATGACATATAATTAACGAGTTTGACACAGTCACGTGTGATCTGCTATAACTCAGTGAGCGTAATATATTTCAATTTCAGGAAAGATGTTTAAAAACATGAACGTCCAGTTTGACGGTTTCATAAGAAATGTTGGCAGTAAGTCTAACGTCAGTTTGAGTACATTTATTCATTGTTTAGTTAAATGCTCCTGTCATTTACAGAAGTAAATGACAAACCTGTGACTTTGGGTTAACCTCTGGGTTATATTATAGAAACGTGGAATTACTTATTTAAAATCACTGTTTTTGAAATATGCAACATAATTTTAATTCATGATGGGATCTTTCTAAATCAATAGTTTCTGTTGGTAGAAAACATGAGAATTACATGAAGTTCAGATGAAAGAATGCAAAAAGTTAGTTGTAAATGTGGTCTTTATTATTTTCAAGAGAAAAAAAGACACTTGAAAATAATTTGTGTATGGTCGGTATTTGGGACTACCTCTTGGTATATATAGTCTTTGCATAATGATGTTCCTAATAAAGATGTGATTCCTGTCCAATAAACTTATTTGAATGTAAATTTGTTGTTTATATCCAAAAACATATCCATATCCAATTGAAAATGACAGATTTGATTAGGGGGACATGGCTAACCCAGAGAAGGTATGTGGAGGTGCCGTCAAAGGCTGTCTTGATTACCTTGTTAAGCGCCTTTGAAATAAGTATCTATTTTTATATATAAAATATAACTATAGATGTAGTCCATTCACATGAACAATTCACCCATAATCTTCTATAGTGGTAATGTTTCTGTCCGCAGTCTTTTCTCTACTGGTATAAAATGAATTGTGGTATCCATCTGTCCGCAGCTCCAATCTGTAGAAGAACATCTACCCTACAGAAGATACATCACCAGTGAGGAGCTGGCCCGTGTGCCCGGGGTCACCGTGAAGGAGGACGCATTTCCAGTTTCTCACGCGGTAGACAAAATTTCACTCTATAACTGAAACTTTATGTAACGCGAATTAAAATTGAGTAATCTATGTCTAAACTGTATATTAATCTTTTTAGGCTTCTGGGCGACATTTTTTCTGCAAAATCCGCTCAGTTTCCCAGCATTCTCACCAAGGGTAACTAGGTTTCCCTATACAACCTTCACACATTTGTTTGCTTTAGTTTTATATGTTACTTTCTTACAAATAAGCACCGGGAGCCTCCCCCCAACCACCCCTGCATACATTATATGGACCATATCGATGTTGCTGTACACAAATGTTTATGAACATAAATTTGGCTTTAGAATCCAGTCAGCATGGTTCATAAGGCACATATCAATGCATTTTATTTTTGCTAAACTATGAATGTCAGAGTATAAAAATAATACGATCCAATGAATACTTAATATCTGCATAATGAGGCTCCTTTGCCATAATGACCGGTAGTGTTTACCATATTGATAATCATTTTCGTATTTTGAAAAGACCCAAAGCGGTACAAAGACCATTGATCCAGGTCATACAGAAGAATGGTCGCAGACTTTACCACGTCCCGAACGTAAGTGAAGTTTTCAAACAGAAAGTAAATCTGACACTTCTGTAGATTCCAATGTTTCAGTGTTGTTTCATGTACAACATTGTTTCACATTGTTCCATGTAACACAGTGTTGTCTATTGCTTCAATTTACATTGTAAAATATTGTATATTGTAACATAATGTGACATATTGATACATGAAACGCTGTGTGATAAATGGCATTTTACATGTAGGGTAACATTTCCTGTATAGTTCGCCAAATATTACTAAACAGTTTCCTGTACAATTTAGCATTTAAATAGATCTTTTTGCTCCTATATCTGCTATTCGAGGAACAAGCTGTGCTGAGTGTTATAGAAGCAGTTTGCCGTAATGGTTTAGAGATCTTAGTCTTCTATTCTCCATTCATTGGGTTAGATTATTTGAATATTTACCCTATTAATGAATAAAGACGTTACTATTGTTGACGTTGTAGGAGAGCCTTGCATTAGATCTCACGCCAGGGGGCGGATATTGAGGATGGACTTGGAGCGTATCGATGGCTTACAGGTAGTCAATTCACTTAGTCATGTATCAGTTTGGGGTGAATGATTCGGGGTTATACACCTGTACATATATGCCGAGGTACATGGTAACACATATTAGTGTCCAGAAATGGACTAGGGTGTTTATAGCAGATATATGTCGCATGGTATTTTATATACGCTGTTGTAAGCTGTACACATATACCTGACTTATTATGAAAGTGGTCAGGTTTATGGGTAAAGCAAACAGGTTAAGGTTTCACCCAAACACCTGTTGGTTCCAAAGTCAGTTGTTTGCTCCATCATTAAAGGTGCCATGTGAATGAAATGTTTTATTGTGGCGCGATTGCTCTTGCAGAGAGACAAGAAGCGCTTGGTGACAACCGACATCTGTGTTAAACGAGAGAAGGAATATCTTCTGCAGGAATTGGCCGCTACCACACATTTCCGCACCCACACCAGTCTGGAAGGTAAGCAAGATGGTGAGGTGGTTATGATAGCTTTAAGATTTGAGTTCCAGTTGTCTGTTGGAATTTTTGTCAAAGGTGCCGTCGGTCACACATCGCATATTTCTCCCCCACTCTTCTTTCAATATAAGTTGCCATTTAAGAAACAAACCACAATTATTGACAGAGAAATAACTAAAGCTAAAGTATCTGTGACTGATAATGCCACCAAAGTTCAAATCAACATGTAATAATGTGTGAATCTTTCTGCTTTCAGTCGACTGCTGTGACGCCTTATTAAGGACTGTCTACAATAAAGCCTTGGGTGAATTTCATCTGCCTGTGAAGCAACTATCTTCAGGAACAAAAAACATAGATTCAACTCAGCTAAAGGTTCTATTCCTGCAGGTAAGCTGCCACCAGTTGGTAGGACGAATGCTGTCGAAGAAAAAATAAATGGATTACGCAGATTTTACCATGATTATAGCTTCTCATATGCTCTGTACACAGGCCACGTGTCCAAATCGAACTGATGATTTCACGACACGAGGGAAGCTATTGTAAAGCTGAAGTAAACTCATTGTTAAGTGCGAATATTTTTGTGCTTCATTACCTCACCAAGAAATATATAATATATATTGTAAATTTGCAGGACAACATAGCCAGTACAGGGATATCTGGGAAGGACGAAAATGATATCACGGACAAAAAGACAACCAGTGGTAAGTTTTGTTTGATTTGGTACCCATGTACACTGTAGCAAATTGTTAGAACAGGAATTACCTTACTGAGTCTCAGGGGCAGATGTGTCTGTTGATGTATATGTACATTTGACTGGAGTGTACTGAAACTAAATATCTGTTTGTTTGCTTTTGACAGAAACTGAACAAAAGACTTCTCTAAAGAAGAAACTGGGAGCAGCAATCGAGAAACTATTTTGCTGCATCCCAAAGAAGACGAAATAAATAAAGACAGTGACAATAGTGTGAAAGTTAGTGTGAACTGTGCATGTGTGCGTGTGTGCGTGTGTGCATATGCAAGGTGATGGATGCAAATAAAGTGTGTGTATGCGCGTGTATGTTTAGTGTATAATGATGTCTGTTTATGCTAGGTTGTGAATGTAAGGAAAGAGTCTGTGGGTGTGAGAATTGCAGTACAAGTGCTCCCATCTCTCATTCTCTCATTGTACTGGTGGACAGCAGCCAAAGTATGACCAAATGCTCCCATCTCTCATTGTATTGGTGGAGAGCAGCCAGAGTATCACCATATGCTCCAATCTCTCATTGTATTGGTGGAGAGCAGCCAGGGTATCACCAAATGCTCCAATCTCTCATTGTACTGGTGGACAGTAGCCAGAGTATCACCAAATGCTCCCATCTCTCATTGTACTGGTGGAGAGCAGCCAAAGTATGACCAAATGCTCCCATCTCTCACTGTATTGGTGGAGAGCAGCCAGAGTATCACCAAATGCTCCAATCTCTCATTGTACTGGTGGACAGCAGCCAAAGTATGTCCAAATGCTCCCATCTCTCATTGTATTGGTGGAGAGCAGCCAGAGTATCACCATATGCTCCAATCTCTCATTGTATTGGTGGAGAGCAGCCAGAGTATCACCAAATGCTCCCATCTCTCATTGTATTGGTGGAGAGCAGCCAGAGTATCACCATATGCTCCAATCTCTCATTGTATTGGTGGAGAGCAGCCAGAGTATCACCAAATGCTCCAATCTCTCATTGTACTGGTGGACAGCAGCCAGAGTATCACCAAATGCTCCAATCTCTCATTGTACTGGTGGACAGCAGCCAAAGTATGACCAAATGCTCCCATCTCTCATTGTATTGGTGGAGAGCAGCCAGAGTATCACCATATGCTCCAATCTCTCATTGTATTGGTGGAGAGCAGCCAGAGTATCACCAAATGCTCCAATCTCTCATTGTACTGGTGGACAGCAGCCAGAGTATCACCAAATGCTCCAATCTCTCATTGTACTGGTGGACAGCAGCCAAAGTATGACCAAATGCTCCCATCTCTCATTGTACTGGTGGAGAGCAGCCAGAGTATCACCAAATGCTCCAATCTCTCATTGCACTGGTGGACAGTAGCCAGAGTATCACCAAATGCCTCCACCTCTCATCGTACTGGTGGACAGCAGCCAGAGTATCACCAAATGCTCCCATCTCTCATTGTACTGGTGGACAGCAGCCAGAGTATCACCAAATGCTCCAATCTCTCATTGCACTGGTGGACAGCAGCCAGAGTATCACCAAATGCTCCCATCTCTCATTGCACTGGTGGACAGTAGCCAGAGTATCACCAAATGCCCCCACCTCTCATCGTACTGGTGGACAGCAGCCAGAGTATCACCAAATGCTCCCATCTCTCATTGCACTGGTGGACAGTAGCCAGAGTATCACCAAATGCCCCCACCTCTCATCGTACTGGTGGACAGCAGCCAGAGTATCACCAAATGCTCCCATCTCTCATTGCACTGGTGGACAGCAGCCAGAGTATCACCAAATGCTCCCATCTCTCATTGCACTGGTGGACAGTAGCCAGAGTATCACCAAATGCCCCCACCTCTCATCGTACTGGTGGACAGCAGCCAGGGTATCACCAAATGCTCCCATCTCTCATTGTCCTGGTGGACAGTAGACAGAGTATCACCAAATGCCCCCACCTCTCATCGTACTGGTGGACAGCAGCCAGGGTATAGCCAAATGCTCCAATCTCTCTCTGGACAGCAGCCAGAGTATCACCAAATGCCCCCACCTCTCATCGTACTGGTGGACAGCAGCCAGAGTATCACCAAATGCCCCCACCTCTCATCATACTGGTGGACAGCAGCCAGAGTATCACCAAATGCTTCCATCTCTCATTGTACTGGTGGACAGCAGCCAGAGTATCACCAAATGCTTCCATCTCTCATTGTACTGGTGGACAGCAGCCAGAGTATCACCAAATGCCCCTACCTCTCATCGTACTGGTGGACAGTAGCCAGAGTATCACCAAATGCCCCCACCTCTCATCGTCCTGGTGGACAGCAGCCAGAGTATCACCAAATGCTCCCATCTCTCATCGTCCTGGTGGACAGCAGCCAGAGTATCACCAAATGCTCCAATCTCTCATTGTACTGGTGGACAGCAGCCAAAGTATCACCAAATGCTCCAATCTCTCATTGCACTGGTGGACAGCAGCCAGAATATCACCAAATGCTCCCATCTCTCATTGTACTGGTGGACAGCAGCCAGAGTATCACCAAATGCTCCCATCTTTCATTGTACTGGTGGACAGCAGCCAGAGTATCACCAAATGCTCCCATCTCTCATTGCCCTGGTGGACAGCAGCCAGAGAATCACCAAATGCTCCCATCTCTCATTGTCCTGGTGGACAGCAGCCAGAGTATCACCAAATGCTCCAGTCTCTCATTGTACTGGTGGACAGCAGCCAGAGTATCACCATATGCTCCAATTTCTCATTGTACTGGTGGACAGCAGCTAGAGTATCACCAAATGTTTCGTGTGCGCGTGCATGTGTGTGCGTGCATTTGTGTGTGTGTGTGTGTGTGTGTGTGTGTGTGTGTGTGTGTGTGTGCGTGTGTATGTGGTTGGGAGTATGTGGTCAAGCCTTCTAAACTTTCTAAGCCACAAAAATCACAAATAAGCCTCTTACTGTTTTATTTCTTCGCATATATTGTAAAAACATATCAACCCAACTATTTCTCAATTTCTCAACTTGACTTCATTATTAACTAACTTGTATAAATTGATGACAAAAAAAACATGAGCAATCCGTATGGTAGAATTCAAACATAACGTTGATGGTATTATGTAACAAGAAGTCTTTGTCAGCACACATTGTATTCCCCTTTATAGTTACATGCTAACAATACGCAGTCATTTAATAAAGAAATGAACGAATGAACGATTGGGGTTTAACGTCGTACTTAACATTTCCTCAGTCGATTTTTCCCATATGGTATGTGTACATATACTGTGTCTTCTTGTGGTAGTGTGAGCCCATACCGGCAAAGGGCTGCCGCCACTGAAGTATCATGGCGAAGACGCCAGATATGACATCCCACTCGGTCACCTTATATTGACACCGGGCCCTCCAATGCCGTTTCCTTGCTCTAACCTTTCAGTGCTGACACCCAAGTGAAGCAGCAACAAGTGCCATTTTTAAAATTTTTGACCCCACCCGGGTTTGATCCCAATTCTCCCAACTTCGCATCGAATAATGGTAATGGCTTTGAGGAAGCTCAGCTGGGTATACAGTATTGTTCTGTTAGATAACTTTCAAACATCTATAAGGAATAAATCTTTGACTGTTTAAATATTTCTAAATTATTTTTTGCATTTGTGTGGATTATTCTGTGTAAGGGTACAACTATCGGAGAGTAAAGCTGAAAAACAACTGGCTTGTTTAACTCTCAGATCAGCCTTACACAAGACCAAACAGAGAAACACGAAGACGCTTGAATAAGTTCAATACACATATTTTAACAAAATAGACAGATAATACATCTGAAAATAATATACAAAACAATGCAAATAATTACAAATATATATATAGTACCTTACAGCTTCCAAATCCGGATGGAATATTCCGGCTTCCAAAGGCGAATGAGTCCCCGTAGATATAGAATCCACAGTTAAGATGAATTCCTAAATCTCCGATAAGTGGATTATTCCACAACTGCCTGTGAATGTGTAACTTCTCAGGGCAGTTGGGTTGACAGTAGCGTCAGTGAAGCCGAGAAGTCGATGTATGTTTCCTCGGAAATATACACAAGGTCACATTCAGGCTAAAACTGGGATGAAATGTACGTTATGGCACAAAGAGACACAGAGCGATACAAGCTTCAAAATAACGTCTCCAAAAAATAACAAGTGACAAAACAAAAGTTCATAGTAGTTCTGTGTGCAGAAAATGGAGGACAAATGGCGAATATCGAATGGCGTGAAAGCCGATATCTCCAAACCTAGCAAAATCCATCACAGTGAATAACAGTAAATGTGACTGCTCTCACATGGACTTAAATAACTAATAACACAAGTGGACTTGAATGAATGATTGCGAGCTTCACAACTTAGACGCTCATATTTATAGACTACCATGAATGAGAATTCTGGACGGCTTGATCGTTAACATGTTTACACCGATACATATTTCCAGAATGTAAACTCTGTTTACAATGACACTAAACTCATAAACACCGAAGCCTCGAGAACGTTGAACTGAATTACAGTTCAAGCTATAACGTAGGCAAATGGGAAAATGTAGGCAGACAATTGACTCAGGAAGAAATACCAAAAAAAATACAATACAATGTTTAAAAATATAATACAATGTTTAACGGAGTTCGTAGCATCTGTCATAAATTTGAACTTTGATATGGAATTCATGCCTGGAACATCCACTGTCTGATCGGCATCATTGAAAACTAATGATCTCTTCTCTCTTGTGTGTTACCGGCTTTATTTCCTATTTGTATAATTTCTTACATACCTTTGTCTTTGGAAGCTAGTGTTAAACGTTGTTTTGGAAATGGAACTTGCCATTATCGACTTGGAACAACCTTTACGGACTACGAATGGTATACGAATGTCGGACGTGACGCTTATATAATAATAGTGTACTCAATCCCAGCCTTTCCACGCCGAAACCTTACCATGGGCAGTTGCACCCTCATTTCACGCAATGCAAACTTAATATCAAAATAATACGACTAAGAATTGGATAATATTGTCACATACAATTGTTAAAACAGACAATAAAATCGACCCGTTTATTCCCCTATAAACCATCCAGGATTCTGCTTGTATATTAAGCTTCCTGGCCCCTTTCCGCTGTTTTAGAATTATTGTATAATAAACATGATGACATGTAAGCAGTTTGAGTAACTCTAGACAAGTGACGTCTGATAATTTGCCAGTGACATCACTGGATTTTTTTATTCGTTTCTGCTAAAGCCATGTTGTTAAAGGGCTTGTACGTTGCCACGTTCTGTGCATATACATGAACAGTTACAATAAACATCAAGGATTCGTTGTTACAATCTACTACAGTCAGCTTTCTATGTTCCTTGTCTAAACAGAAACCCAGTCTGTGTGGTTAAGATGGCAATATGTTATTCTGTAACGTGATATCCCATCCCAGGATGCCGTATGTGTAATCTTTGGTATTGATACGCCTCATGACTTACTGTCAGGATGGTTGAAGTAGAAATGGCCGAGTTGACTTAAACCAGAGATGCATTTCAAATAAGATCTGTCCAGTGGAATTTTACTAATGTACGCATCAAACTGCCAGTAATGCTTCCCAGAAAGGAATTTAGCATCTGTGATCGCCTCCGGTGTAAAATTTGTTTTCCCTCCAAAATGTGCTATTAACAAACCGTTTTCTCATATCTGTAGCTGACGAGAGTATTAGGATCCAAACCTCATACTAGGAGCTGCAACACGGATAAACATTTAGATATTTGGAGTTTTTATCATTACAGGGATACGCCAGTAGTAATTTGCTCAGTGTTGCTCTTACTACTATGACAATTTATGTGCCCTGTAAAGCTTCAGAAGATTGCTCAGTGACGGATTAATCCTGTACAATACGAAGGTTTTAGAACGTGCTCGCTTTTGGCACGCTCCATGTTCATCCAAAATCTTACAGTGAAAGATGTCTGAAACATTTCACACAAATATGTAAAAAGAAAATTTGCCGGGTTTCCTCTCATCATAATGTTGGCCGCAATCATATACAAGTGAAATATTCTTGAGTACGGTGTGAATAAATAAATAAATTCGTATTACTTGACGAAGACGTCCTTCTAAATCTTTCGAGAATTTATTTATTTATTTATTTAATTGGTGTTTTACGCCGTACTCAAGAATATTTCACTTATACGACGGTGGTCAGCATTATGGTGGGTGAAAACCGGGCACAGCCCAGGGGAAACCCACGACCATCCGCAGGTTGCTGCCAGACCTTCCCACTTACGGCCGGAGAGGAAGCCAGCATGAGCTGGGCTTGAAGTCACAGCGACCGCATTGGTGAGAGACTCCTGGGTCATTGCGCTGCGTTAGCGCGCTAACCAACTGAGCCACGAAGCCAAATCTTTCCAGAATGTAGGAGATGTCTTCGGGGTAGGCTCAACTCAGATGGATGGCTCGTCGATATCGTTGCTCTTGCTTTGTCTGAATGTCAATCATGACTTACGAGGTCCTTTAACTCTCTAAATCAGGACAAACAATAAGTTTAGTGAAGGAGTATGATCCTTAATGTGATCTAGGTGAGCCATTCTCACAGTCACAGTGTTCTATTCTCGTAATACCAGGGATCATATCTCTTCATCTCTTTAACGTTGGAATCCGACTTTTTTAGGTCCGATTTTGAACAGCCTTCTCTCAAAAAAAAAATAATAAATAACGGTAACCGCTCATATTGCTACAAGTAAATAACTATATTAATTAATGTATGAAATGATTGAAAGAATTAATATTAATAACTTATATATGTCCAAAATGCATTATCCATATATACAAAAAATACCCTTCACTAGATTTCCCAACAGAAAGAAAAATATAAATCTGGAAGAAAATATTAATATAATAATAATAATAATATGGTATTTAGATCTAATGTACACGTCCAAAACGGCTAATATGTGTGGTTTCTGTTTCAATGAGAGAGTGGATTTTTCCGCTTTTTTAGGGAGAGCTCGTGCCTTAATCACGGGAGAATTATTCAGGAAACTGATAACTTCATTTTCATTTTCAATGGGAACTTATCCGAACTTACTTACTTTCTTTCCCGAAGGTCAATATCCTTGAATTCTGTAAAACACGAGATTCCAAAAAAGGATATTAAAGAAGGAAAAATGACTTACTGATAAGGCATTCTTTCACTCGTTATATGTCAACGTGTGTATCATGAAAAGGCGGTTAGTGCAACAAATGAAAATCTTTAGGATCATACAATTTCTGATTAAAAATGAATGAATGAATGCTTGGGGATAAACGTCGTACTTAGCAATTTTTCAGTAATATGACGACGAAGAATCATTAGATATGTGTACATATACTATGTCTTCTTCTGGCATGTCGCCAAAGTTCTGACGCCTCTAAAGTGTCATGCTGAAGACACCAGGCATGACATCCCACCCAGTCACATTTTACTAACACCATGCCAACAAGCCCTATTTCCTTGTTCAAACATATCGGTGCGAGCGCCAAGCAAGGCAACAAAAAGTATAGTTTTTGGTATGATCCTGGGTCTCCCGACTTTGAGGCGGACGCTCTAACCATTGGGTCACCGAAGCAGTCAGTTTCTAATAGCGACGGCATTCACAAAGATTACCTGATTTGTGTCCGCAAGGGTGAACTCGAGAAACAATTATCAAAAGAAGCAATACAAAGAAAATTCCCAATGTGACCTTGATATTACAAAACATGATTTTGGTCCTTAAAAATATTTACTTATTTGTTTGTTTATTCGTTTATTCATATATTTATTTGGGGTTTTCCGTCTTACTCTGGAATATGGTTGAAAATGAGATGTTTGTTCATTTCCATCAGACTGAATGCAACGCTTCATAAAAACGGATACACGAAAAGGAACAAAGATAATGGATTTAATGGAAGTGAAAACGGTTGATCAAAAAAAGAATGCAAAAAAAAATTTCATTTTTGAAGCATATTTTCGTCCTCTCTTAATCGCCCCTCTGTTTTATGAATATTTTCCGTCAACGGTCGGAAATTTTCGGAAATGACGTCGAGCAGGCAACAGCAATTACCGGACTCTTCAGTGGCACGGTACAGGAAAACTGTAGTTTAAGGACATTTTTACACCCCAAGGACACAACGTAGAAGATTTTGTATTTTTGTATGTTAAGGTACATTGTAAAGAAATAAAGAAATAAAGACAAACCGTTTCAAGTATCCTTTAAGATCTTTGATTTTTACCAGTAGGAATGTCAGTCAGTCATCTGTGGTTAATCTATCATCTCTGCCAACATTACCAGTACAAATATCAGTCGGTCAGTAGCTGTGAATCTATCATGTCTGTCAACGTTACTTGTAGGAATGTCAGTCAGTCATCTGTGGTTAATCTGTCATCTCTGTCAACGTTACTTGTAGGAATGTCAGTCGGTCAGATGTGGTTAATCTGTCATCTCTGCCAATGTTACCAGTACAAATATCAGTCCGTCAGTAGCTGTGAATCTATCATGTCTGTCAACGTTACCAGTAGGAATGTCAGTCCGTCAGCTGTGGTTAATCTATCATGTCTGTCAACGTTACCAGTAGGAATGTCAGTCAGTCATCTGTGGTTAATCTGTCATGTCTGTCAACGTTACCAGTACAAATATCAGTCCGTCAGTAGCTGTGAATCTATTATGTCTGTCAACGTTACCAGTAGGAATGTCAGTCAGTCAGATGTGGTTAATCTATCATGTCTGTCAACGTTACCAGTAGGAATGTCAGTCAGTCATCTGTGGTTAATCTGTCATGTCTGTCAACATTACCAGTACAAATATCAGTCCGTCAGTAGCTGTGAATCTATCATGTCTGTCAACGTTACCAGTAGGAATGTCAGTCAGTCATCTGTGGTTAATCTGTCATGTCTGTCAACGTTACCAGTACAAATATCAGTCCGTCAGTAGCTGTGAATCTATTATGTCTGTCAACGTTACCAGTAGGAATGTCAGTCAGTCATCTGTGGTTAATCTGTCATCTCTGTCAACGTTACTTGTAGGAATGTCAGTCAGTCAGCTGTGGTTAATCTGTCATCTCTGCCAATGTTACCAGTACAAATATCAGTCCGTCAGTAGCTGTGAATCTATCATGTCTGTCAACGTAACTTGTAGGAATGTCAGTCAGTCAGCTGTGGTTAATATGTTATCTCTGCCAATGTTACCAGTACAAATATCAGTAGCTGTGAATCTATCATGTCTGTCAACGTTACTTGTAGGAATGTCAGTCAGTCAGCTGTGGTTAATCTGTCATCTCTGCCAATGTTACCAGTACAAATATCAGTCCGTCAGTAGCTGTGAATCTATCATGTCTGTCAACGTTACTTGTAGGAATGTCAGTCGATCAGCTGTGGTTAATATGTTATCTCTGCCAATGTTACCAGTACAAATATCAGTAGCTGTGAATCTATCATGTCTGTCAACGTTACCAGTAGGAATGTGAGTCAGTCATCTGTGGTTAATCTATCATGTCTGTCAACGTTACCAGTAGGAATGTCAGTCAGTCATCTGTGGTTAATCTATCATGTCTGTCAACGTTACTTGTAGGAATGTCAGTCAGTCAGCTGTGGTTAATCTGTCATCTCTGTCAATGTTACCAGTACAAATATCAGTCGGTCAGTAGCTGTGAATCTGTCATGTCTGTCAACGTTACCAGTAGGAATGTCAGTCGATCAGCTGTGGTTAATATGTTATCTCTGCCAATGTTACCAGTACAAATATCAGTAGCTGTGAATCTATCATGTCTGTCAACGTTAGTTGTAGGAATGTCAGTCAGTCATCTGTGGTTAATCTATCATGTCTGTCAACGTTACTTGTAGGAATGTCAGTCAGTCATCTGTGGTTAATCTATCATGTCTGTCAACGTTACTTGTAGGAATGTCAGTCAGTCAGCTGTGGTTAATCTGTCATCTCTGCCAACATTACCAGTACAAATATCAGTCGTTACCAGTAGGAATGTCAGTCAGTCAGTCAGCAGTTGTCAATCTGTCATCTCCGCCAACGTTACCTGTAGGAATGTAAGAGTGGTTAATCTGTCAATCTGTCACGTTACTTGTAGGAATGTCAGTCCGTCAGAAGTTGTCGATCTGTCATGTCTGTCAACGTTACCAGTATGAATATCAGTCCTTCAGCCGTTGTCAATCTGTCATGTCTGTCAACGTTACCAGTACAAATATCAGTCGGTCAGCAGTTGTCAATCTATTATGTCTGCCAGTGTTACAAGTAGAAATATCGGTCCTTCAGCCGTTGCCAATCTGTCATGTCTGTCAACGTTACCAGTACAAATATCAGTCAGTCAGCAGTTGTCAATCTGTCATGTCTGCCAACGTTACAAGTACAAATATCAGTCCGTAAGTAGCTGTGAATCCATCATGTCTGCCAACGTTACCAGTAGGAATGTCAGTCAGTCAGCTGTGGTTAATCTGTCATCTCTGCCAATGTTACCAGTACAAATATCAGTCGGTCAGTAGCTGTGAATCTATCATGTCTGTCAACGTTACCAGTACAAATATCAGTCGGTCAGTAGCTGTGAATCTATCATGTCTGTCAACGTTACCAGTACAAATATCAGTCAGTCAGCAGTTGTCAATCTGTCATGTCTGCCAACGTTACACGTACAAATATCAGTCCGTAAGTAGCTGTAAATCCATCATGTCTGCCAACGTTACCAGTAGGAATGTCAGTCCGTCAGCTGTGGTTAATCTATCATGTCTGTCAACGTTACCAGTAGGAATGTCAGTCAGTCATCTGTGGTTAATCTATCATGTCTGTCAACGTTACTTGTAGGAATGTCAGTCAGTCATCTGTGGTTAATCTGTCATCTCTGCCAATGTTACCAGTACAAATATCAGTGGGTCAGTAGCTGTGAATCTGTCGTGTCTGTCAACGTTACTTGTAGGAATGTCAGTCAGTCATCTGTGGTTAATCTGTCATGTCTGCCAACGTTACCAGTAGGAATATCAGTCAGTCATCTGTGGTTAATCTATCATGTCTGTCAACGTTACCAGTAGGAATGTCAGTCCGTCAGATGTGGTTAATCTGTCATCTCTGCCAATGTTACCAGTACAAATATCAGTCGGTCAGTAGCTGTGAATCTGTCATGTCTGTCAACGTTACCAGTAGGAATGTCAGTCAGTCATCTGTGGTTAATCTGTCATGTCTGTCAACGCTACCAGTAGGAATGTCAGTCAGTCAGATGTGGTTAATCTGTCATGTCTGTCAACGTTACCAGTAGGAATGTCAGTCCGTCAGATGTGGTTAATCTGTCATCTCTGCCAATGTTACCAGTACAAATATCAGTCGGTCAGTAGCTGTGAATCTGTCATGTCTGTCAACGTTACCAGTAGGAATGTCAGTCAGTCATCTGTGGTTAATCTGTCATGTCTGTCAACGTTACCAGTAGGAATGTCAGTCAGTCATCTGTGGTTAATCTATCATGTCTGTCAACGTTACCAGTAGGAATGTCAGTCCGTCAGATGTGGTTAATCTGTCATGTCTGTCAACGTTACCAGTAGGAATATCAGTCAGTCATCTGTGGTTAATCTATCATGTCTGTCAACGTTACCAGTAGGAATGTCAGTCCGTCAGATGTGGTTAATCTGTCATCTCTGCCAATGTTACCAGTACAAATATCAGTCGGTCAGTAGCTGTGAATCTGTCATGTCTGTCAACGTTACTTGTAGGAATGTCAGTCAGTCATCTGTGGTTAATCTGTCATGTCTGTCAACATTACCAGTACAAATATCAGTCGGTCAGTAGCTGTGAATCTATCATGTCTGTCAACGTTACTTGTAGGAATGTCAGTCAGTCATCTGTGGTTAATCTGTCATGTCTGCCAACGTTACCAGTAGGAATGTCAGTCAGTCAGCTGTGGTTAATCTTTCATGTCTGCCAACGTTACCAATATGAATATCAGCCCTTCAGCCATGGTCAATCTGTCATGTCTGTCAACGTTACGTGTGCAAATATCAGTCCTTCAGTAAATCTGTCAATCATCTTTGAAAGTTTTTCCGTTTGCTGTGTTTTCTGATCCAATTCTTCTAGTCCACTTTCACACCCTGCGTGCCACTCAAAATGTCTTTTTTCCACAGATTTAATTTTTTTTTTCACCATTATTTAAGATAGTCCGCGGCTTCTTCGTAAGCTTAGTCTTAGTCTGTTGTATAACATAAACAAACATCGTGCAAATGATCTGTTTTTGAGCATGGCCTAGTCAATCCTACACAGGAGTGGGTTTAGTCTACTTCAGGGTTTTCACATCAACCAACCCCTGAAATATACAGACGACCTGACCGCAGACAGACCCCAAGGCAAGAACGTCAAATCCCGCCTACGTTTGTACAGGCCCGTGTGCTTGGTAAAACACTGACAACCTCTTCGCAAAATCCGCCAGCATTAGGTACATGTAAATGTCGCCGACATCAAGTAGGCGGGTACATCAAATAAGACGGATTTGATAACTGACCCAAACTGCGAGGTGGTTAGTACAGGGAAGGTACTTAGCTACCTTATATATCCAGTGCTGCTGGGTACGTAAACTCCAATCAAACAGTCACATATTTAGATTCAGACTTAACATAAGCGTTTTCTCATGCCATGCACATCTCGTCACGCACATGCGTCACATCTGAATTACTTGAACATTTCTTAAATTTAAAAATTTTGAAATTTCGTACAATTTCAAAAATTGGAAGGAATTTAGAAAATTGGTCGTATACAATGTATTGTTTCTGCCAGGAAACATTTGTCAGTTTGATTTTAAGCCAAACGAAGTTTATCTTATTGACCTCGGACGACTACTTGAGTAGTCTAGACTTTTGCCAAGCTTACTATAATTTGTTTTTAAAAATCGAAAAATTTGTTTTTCTTCTGACTAACGTTGACAATCCTGAACTGATGACAGATTTGAATCCTGGCTGACTCCTGATTAAAATAACAATGAAAAAAACATTGCCTAACTTTTTATCTTCTACCAACTTTCTGAAACATTCTTTACATTCAAATGGCTTCATGTTAACAACTGCACCATCAATGCCGTTCGCCGACAGTTCAGCCTGAAAGGAAAATTGGCATCAACGCATGTTTTCTTTTCGTATAAAATATGTATTTACTTACTCGATCGGTGTTTAACTCCGTCCTCAAGAATTGTTGTCTTATATGACGGCGGTCAGTTTTGTCAAGTATACCTTCGTAAGGAAACTGACAAACTTCTTTACTTAAAGCCGCAGCCTAAACTGCGAAACCTGGCTTCGAACATCCGAAGAGTTCTTATGCACCCGAGAGTTTGCATGCTGTCTTCAGCTCCAGAGTGACATTATAACCTTTCTAAACTCATTACACATTCATGAGAGTCAATGAGAAACACATAGAAAGTATATTCTATATCAAGGCTATGTACCAGTTAAATCTAATTCTTATTCTGAATTCTTAGCTACTTGGGTCTTCTATCTTAACAAAGGCACTACCAGAAATACAGTCATTTTGGAAAAGCTACTGTTGTGCAATTGCAAGAAATTCTGGCGTTGGAAAAGATTCTGAAAAGCTCAAATCATTTCACTAAAGAGGTAGGCGCTGAAATACACGTACAAGGAGTATAAGGACATCTCTACTTAGGATTTCAATTAGTTTCAATTTTGACATGGTAAATTACCTTAATTAGACAGCAATGTACCGAAGGGCCCTGTACTTGCATGTACTTGGCCTCGCCGTGTAGCATTTGTTAGGTCCTGCGTGACTATTTCAATTAACGTCACACGTTATTACTGCCAAAACTAGTGTACCACGGTTATTCCATCAAACGCTCTCACTTTAAGTTTCGTAAGTTTTACAGTTAGTATAATTCTTTTGTAAGTAAATATGGACAGAGCGTCCAAAACACCTGGCACTCTGAATCATGATTGTGTCTAATTCCGCTTAACTCTGAACTATAGGGGATGTGTCTTCATGGTGTTGAATTAGATCGCCACATTGCTTACCTAAACAGTTGCAATTAAATTGCGCAATGTAGATTACATATTTTATTATCGACGACTGGTACGCGAATGTATCTTTCGGTGTATAGATTTGCAGAGAAATTACCCTCTGGACTGAAGACTGCCACCGGAATTACCATTTATACCTCGACTTCCAGTGGAATTACCATTTGGACTATGGCCTTCACGTAATAACTTTTCATGTATACGTATTTCGATTGGTACGAACCCCCTTTTGGAACGCGTATACTTGTTCTCATTTGAATACGCCTAGATGCAGAAGTTCGATCCTTCGTATTTATTTGACGCTTTATATTGGTCATCTACAAGCTTAAAACATCCCACACAGAGTAAAAGAAAATTGTGAAAGAAATGCATCCTCCGTTTTTGATTTAGAGGATGGGACAGATTGTCAAGATGTGACGTCTGATACCTTGGATATCCATATAAGGAAGGACTGGCGCGATACGTCATGTAACATTTTCTGATTTCCACTAAATGCGAGTCGAGGAGTGTTATCTAAACATCGAGCACGTGTCCAACGGCTGAAGGTCGACATCTTGTTCTACATTATAAAAATATGTTAACTTGACCTTAGTTCGTCATGAGACGCACGCTCTTATGATTAACTGGCGTGTGTTTTGCCAGCGTACAAACCGAACTAGTTTGTTCAGGCGGATATAGAGTTTACCCGTGATCGCAAAGCTGATCAAGGCCTAGTCAGTGTTTCATACGCGTTGGAATCCAGCCAGGTAAAAGTATTGAACTTGTCGTTCCTCTCTGCTCTCTGTTAAGTCCCTGTCTATCAGTAATAAATGATGTGGATGTATCATGTGCAGCACATAATGACAGCTGTGAGGTAGGTCTTTTGTGGCAGACAGAAACTGATCGGCTTCTTTAAAAGAATATGTAGTCGGACAAAATGGCGGCATTACCCTTCATGGTTAGAAACAGACATGACAATTCCGCTCTTAGTGTCACTTATAATGAGGACAGACAGACGTTTAGTGTAGCTTATCATTGTACAAAACCAAAGAAGGAGTGTCTGATGGCCGTGTTCACCTTAAATTTGAAAGAGACGTCCCCCGAGGGTGAAGTAAAATACACACCTTGGCTGATAACTTCACCTTTCCTGCAGGCAAAGTTTAAACTACCTCTAGCTCCGTACCTTTTCTCTCCTGAGATTTGTGTTGCGCCTGCGCCATGTACAAATGATGTTCGGGTTACGGGTAGTAACACTGCCCAGTGTGTCGTGAGGGTTCATTTTACGAGAAGCACAGGAGTAGCAAATTTACCGTATATCGGCGTCGTCGAGACTCATGACATTGCGGAGCTTGTCGGCCTCGGACCCAAAATGACTGCCATCTGTTTGTACAACAGAGCCTTGGAGTTTCATAGAAAGCGAGTGTGGCGGTCCATGGAGCTGGCAACGTGTTTGTATCGGAAAAAAACGAAGGAATATTTTGGAGACATATTCCTAAACCACGGCGGTGTTATGCACCCCTACCTAAAAGACAACACTGGCGACCCAAAGTGTCCTATTACCAACAGACTTAAGGGGCTGTTTTTCTCCACGGCTATTTCAGGAGCACAACTCCCTTCGTCCTTTGGGCCTCATCGATTCGTGGTACCGCTGATAGCGTTACTGCAAAATATGGGACCGTGGCAGTTCTATTTTGCAGACTTCTATTGCTTGGACAAAGACAAAAGGTTCCATCATGTAAATCTTGTCCTTTGTGAAAAAGACACAGATGCTTATAAAATGTGCGAAGAGTGTTTACTGAGGTTACCCTCAGAAAATCCTTTCTTGCAAGTGGCAGCCGATCATTCTAAATGTCTTGTCAATTCTCACATCAAGGTAGAAATAATTTATACCAAAGAGATTGATATCGTCAGAATGTGCCGGGATATGGGTGCAGAAATGCAAACTGTGCCATCGTACGAAACCTCAGACCCACGAGGAATTCCCAAGAACCCAAAATGTCTGAACTGCAATATAGCGTCATTTGAGCAATGGTGCACAAGTTTGTAATCCTGATTTGTTGATGATTTAAGTTATATCATGAAAGATTTTCATGAGTATAAGTTTGTCAGTATATCATTAATTATAAATATATCAGTCAATATCCAGCCGTACACTTTGTAGTCTTTGTAATTATGATTTGTTAAGTATTTTTAAAAAACGTGCACGCCTCGTGATCATGAAGCACTATTAGACTTAAGTCAAAATTTGACGCATTAAATTTGGTATGTTCCCTTCCATTACTTTAGCTGAAATTCACTGTATAATAACTTGCCCAGAAATTATGTTATCAAGCAGTATTTGGGCCTTGTTACATCAGAAATAACAGTTTAAATACGATTTGAAATCTTGAATTAGGTCTAAGATCACTTCGTGATCCCGTTAATACTGAGCGATATGTTCGGCTCACCAGACGGCTTCTGGTCCTGGATCACGTGACGTCATGTGCTTGACTCCAGCAACTCGCACTGATTCGGTTCCGTCATTTTTTCCAGGTATCTGGCTGGCGACGCACAGTGGTTTCCTCTGCTCTTCATTGGCATGGTTTCCCTATCTCGTCACTCACACGATTTGGTATTGGTGAAATACAGGAATCCACACATCCATCCATTTTAAAATGCTACACTAGTGAAAATTTTATGTATTTATTTCATATATTTGGGTTATATATAAATATATATACACCTTTCAATTAACAGTGACGCTGCAAAAGCCTAAAATATTGTCTTGAGCCCCAACATCGCTGATTTTGCAGCTACATTTTATTTGATTGGTGTTTTAGACCGTCCTCAAGAATATTTCACTTATACGACGGGGGCCAGCGTTTTAATTTATTTATTTATTTATTTATTTATTTATTTATTTATTTGATTGGTGTTTTACGCCATATTCAAGAATATTTCACTTATACGACGGCGGCCAACATTATGGTGGGTGGAAACCGGGCACAGCCCGGGGGAAACCCACGACCATCCGCAAGTTGCCTGGCTGACCTTCCCACATACAGGCAGAGAGGAATTTTTCACCAAAAATGTAGTGAAAATATAAATGTGAGCTGTTTTGTTGCCGTGCATAAGAATTTTAAGGACGTTATGCACTTGGGTCGAAGTTACCAAAGGTCACCTCCTTGGCGTGATATGAACGGTTTTACGTCAACAGTAGGTAACTGACTGCAGCATACGGCTCTTCACTTGGCAAAATGGATCACATATGGTGCACAAGAAAGTGGACATAAATTTCCATAAAACCATTGAAATTCCATTTTATCTAAAGATTCTCTTTCAGGAAAATATATTTGAATACTTATAACCTTTGAACCTGTATATATTGTATATGAAATGTGCGCTGACGAAAACTACCTCCATCGACCGATTACGACTCCGATAAAAGCCCTGAACTCTGCGCATGGTCAAGGAATAGTTTTATGTGATACTGAAGCACATTGACGGTGAAGAGTAGGCCCACTTAGGTATATCCCTTTCGTGACATTCTTGTGATAATTCGTGTGATACTTTGTAATGTGCATTCTACTGGTTGTGCTTGCTCTGGACGAGAGCTCTTTATAAACCTCACCTTTATTTGTTGGCTATGTCTTTTGTGTAGGCTGAGAACCGAATATGAATAACAGGCGTGGGTAACGCATGTACAACTGTGGCATAGAAAGGAAATTAAGAGCATTACAGAACATTAGGCGATGGTCCATGGGGCCGTTTATCTCCGGGAAAAGCTCCACGACCCTGGATGGCCGTTTATGAGATCTCTTTTGGAGCACGGATAGATGGTGTTTGAGCAATATAGCGCCGTGCATGAAGGCGACATGCTGAAAAAAAAAGACACTTTCCAAAATCTACTAAAGCACTCCAGGTTTCGTGACCACAGACTGCAATTGAGTTATTCTTGAACAGCCACTAAAAATTGGACCACC
Organism: Liolophura sinensis; assembly: GCF_032854445.1. Lineage (NCBI taxonomy): Eukaryota > Metazoa > Mollusca > Polyplacophora > Chitonida > Chitonidae > Liolophura > Liolophura sinensis. The sequence continues at coordinate 6,091,146 of NC_088304.1, read as the reverse complement.
GGGACAAGAGATTCAAAGGGTGTGTAAGCGGGTATGAATGTATGTGTACTTGGGGATTCACGTCGGGTATGAAGATTGCAAATCCGTAAAGCAGAGCTGGCTAAGGTCCAGTGGCAGGTTAGGTCCTGGATGCTCCTAGCACCAAGATTGTCCTGCAGACGCCATTAAAAGTTTATTGGTACCCCTAGACATCAGTGCCCCGTGTCTAGGAGATTGGGGCTCCGAGTTTAAACGCTGGGACCCTGATTTCATTGTTAAAGGCATACATAAGCGTCTATGGCAAATTTTTTCGCCGTGACCCTTTGAAACCTGGGCAAAACCGCGATAAATCATCTCGAAAATGCAATGATGTTATTTACAATTTATCAGACGTCATCAGTTTAGAAATTTAACTAAAATTTCTTAAAAATGTGATAAAAACAATAGAGCTTTTTGAGGAATTAAATTCAGAAGGAAGGCACAATGAACACTAAGAGGAATCCTTGTATTCCGAACTGGGATGCCGTGTTCCCAAACACTGTTATTCTCAAATATAAGGCAAAATCACAAATATAGTTTTTCATTTCATTTATGACCGAAATACTGACTTGTTCTTAACCTACAAAGTATAAAAGATGTACAACATACAGAGTAAAACCAAAGCGGCGACAACACTGGGATATATATACAGCATAGAGAGTAAAACCAGAGCAGGGACGACAGGGTGACAGACGTTCATCATGGAGAGTAAAACCACAGCAGGGGCCACAGGTGTGATAGACGTACAGCATAGAGAGTAAACCAGAGAAGCAACGACAGTGTTATGGACGTAAAGCATAGAAAGTAAAACCAGAGCAGCAACGACAGTGTGATAGACGTGCCGCATAGAGAATAAAATCACAGCAGCAAAGACAGTGTGATCGATGTTCAGCATAGAGAGTAAAACCAGAGCAGGGACGGCAGTGTTATAGACGTACAGCACAGAGAGCGAAACCAGAACAGAGACGACAGTGTGACAGACGTTCAGCATAGGGAATAAAACCAGAGCAGGGACCACAGGTGTGATAGACGTACAGCACAGAGGTTAGAACTAGAGCAGAGACGACAGTGTGATAGAGGTACAGGATGGAGAGTGAAACCAGAGAAACAACGACAGTATTTTAGACGTGCCGCATAGAGAGTAAAACCAGAGCAGAGACGACAGTGTGACAGACGTTCAGCATAGAGAGTAAAACCAGAGCAGAGACGACAGTGTGACAGACGTTCAGCATAGGGAATAAAACCAGAGCAGGGACCACAGTTGTGATAGACGTACAGCACAGAGGTTAGAACTAGAGCAGAGACGACAGTGTGATAGAGGTACAGGATGGAGAGCGAAACCAGAGAAACAATGACAGTATTTCAGACGTGCCGCATAGAGAGTAAAACCAGAGCAGAGACGACAGTGTGACAGACGTTCAGCATAGAGAGTAAAACCAGAGCAGAGACGACAGTGTGACAGACGTTCAGCATAGAGAGTAAAACCAGAGCAGGGGAGACAGTGTGATAGACGTACAGCATAGAGAATAAAACCAGAGCAGCAACGACAGTGTGGTAGACGTGCCGCATAGAGAGTAAAACCACAGCAGGGACGACAGTGATATAGACGTATAGCATGGAGAATAAAACCAGAGCAGCAACGACAGTGTGGTAGACGTGCCGCATAGAGAGTAAAACCACAGCAGGGACGACAGTGATATAGACGTATAGCATGGAGAATAAAACCAGAGCAGCAACTACAGGGTGATAGACGTACAGCATAGAAAGTAAAACCAGAGCAGGCACGACAGTGTGATAGACGTGCCGCATAGAGAGTAAAACCAGAGCAACAACGACAGTGTGATAGACGTACAGCATAGAGAGCGAAACCAGAGCAGGGACGACAGTGTGATAGACGTACAGCATAGAGAGTACAACCACAGCAGGGGCCACAGGTGTGATAGACGCACAGCATAGGGAGTAAAACCACAGAAGGGACCACAGGTGTGATAGACGTACAGCACAGAGAATAAAACCAGAGAAGAAACGATAGTGTGATAGACATACAGCATAGAGAGTAAAACCACAGTATGGAAGACAGGTGTGATAGACGTACAGCATAGAGAATAAAACCAGAGCAGAGACGACAGTGTGGTAGACGTGCCGCATAGAGAGTAAAACCAGAGCAACAACGACAGTGTGATAGACGTACAGCATAGAGAGCGAAACCAGAGCAGGGACGACAGTGTGATAGACGTACAGCATAGCATTTGTTAGGTCCTTCGTGACTATTTCAGTTAAATATTACAGCCATATCGCACCAGTCCTTCCGTATCCAAGGTATCAGACGTGGCATGTTGACAATCTGCCCCAGAGTGAAGGAGTCGATGACTGTTATCTAAACATCGAGCACGTAACCAACAGCTCAGGATCGAAATTCTGTTCTACATTCTAAAAATATGTTAACTTGACCTTAAATCGTCATACGACGCACGCTCTTATGATTAACTGGCGTATGTTTTGCCAGCGTACAAACCGAACTAGGTTGTTCAGGCGGATATAGAGTTTACCCGTGATCGCAAAGCTGATCAAGGCCTCGTCAGTGTTTCATACGCGTTGGAATCCAGCCAGGTAAAACTATTGAACTTGTCGTTCCTCTCTGCTCTCTGTTAAGAACAAGAGGTTCGGCCAAAGTACAGCATATTAGATGGTGTAAAGTTCCTGTCTATCAGTAATAAACAATGTGGATGTATCATGTGCAGCACATAATGACAGTTGTGAGGTAGGTCTTTTGTGGCAGACAGAAACTGATCGGCTTCTTTAAAAGAATATGTAGTCGGACAAAATGGCGGCATTACCCTTCATGGTTAGAAACAGACATGACAATTCCGCTCTTAGCGTCACTTATAATGAGGACAGACAGACGTTTAGTGTAGCTTATCATTGTACAAAACCAGCGAAGGAGTGTCTGATGGCCGTGTTCACCTTAAATTTGAAAGAGACGTCCCCCGAGGGTGAAGTAAAATACACACCTTGGCTGATAACTTCACCTTTCCTGCAGGCAAAGTTTAAACTACCTCTAGCTCCGTACCTTTTCTCTCCTGAGATTCGTGTTGCGCCTGCGCCATGTACATGTGATGTTCTGGTTACCGGTAAGAACACTGCCCAGTGTGTCGTGAGGGTTCATTTTACTAGAAGATCAGGAGTAGCAGATTTCCCGTATATCGGCGTCGGCGAGCCTCACGATATCGTGGAGCTTGTCGGCCTCGGGCCCAAAATGGCTGCTATCTGTTTGTACAACAGAGCCTTGGAGTTTCATAGAAAGCGAGTGTGGCGGTCCATGGAGCTGGCAACGCGTTTGTATCGGAACAAAACGAAGGAGTATTTTGGTGACATATTCCTAAATCACTGTGGAGTTATGCGCCCCTACCTAAAAGACAACACTGGCGACCCAAAGTGTCCTATTACCAACAGACTTAAGGGGCTGTTTTTCTCTACAACTGTAATGGGCTCACCACAGTTCCGTTCGCCCTTTGGGCCTCATCGATTTCTGGTGCCGCTGATAGCGTTACTGCAAAATATGGGCTCGTGGAAATTCTATTTTGCAGATTTCTATTGTTTTGACAAAGAAATAAGGGCTCATCATGTAAATCTTGTCCTGTGTGAAAAAGACACAGATGCTTATAAAATGTGCGAAGAGTGTTTACTGGCGTTACCTTTAGAAAATCCTTTCTTGCAAGTGGCAGCCGATCATTCTAAATATCTTGTCAATTCTCACATCAAGGTAGAAGTAATTTATACCAAAGAGATTGATATCGTCAGAATGTGCCGGGATATGGGGGCAGAAATGCAAACTGTGCCATCGTACGGGACCTCAGACCCACGAGGAATTCCCAAGAATCCAAAATGTCTGAACTGCAATATAGCGTCATTTGAACCATGGTACGCAAGTTTGTAATCCTAATTTGTTCATGATTTATGTTATATTATGAAACACTTTCATGAAGATAAGTTTGTGTGTATATCATTAATAATGAATCTATCAGTCAACATCCAGCCGTACATTTCGTAGTTTTTGTAATTATGACTTAAGTATTTTTTAAAAACTTCTATGCCCCGTCATCATGAAGAAATCTTAGATCTTACATCAGAAATAAGTTTAAAGGTGATTTGCTTCAAGGAGTATCAAGAACAAGACCTTATCATAACGTACTTTTCGTCTCAAGACTTATTCTATAATCATTCTATATTAGGGTTTACATGTCACCACAAAGTCGAAGGCCTATTAACCATATCAATGAAAAGAAAAGTGGAGAATATTAATGTGACACGTTGCTCTTTTTTCAACACCAGGATTAAATCTTTTATATTTTACTTTTCTGAAATGCAGTCAAACTGAGAATTACATCAATTGGAATAGTTTCTATATGATACTTAAACCCACTAAGGGTGAAGAGTAGGCCTACTTCGGTATAAACCTTTCGTAACAATCGGCTGAGATTGGAATATGAATAACAGGCGTGGGTAACACATGTACAACAGTGTCATAGGAAATATTTCTTTTCGAGCACCGATAGATGGGATTTGAACAATATAGCGCCGTGCATGAAGGTGACATGCTGAAAGAAAAAGACTGTTTTAAAAATCTACTAAAGCACTCCAGGCTTCGTGACTATAGGCTGCAATAGACTTATTCTTGAACAGCCACTAAAAGTTGGACCACCGGGACAAGAGGTTAAAAGGGTGTGTATACGTGTATGAATGTATATATACTTGGGGCTTTACGTCGAGTATAAAGAGTGCAGAGCCGTTAAACAGAGCCGACTAAGGTCCAGTGGCAGGTTAGGTCCTGGATGCTCCTAGCACCTAGGTTATACTGCAGACGCCATTAAAGTTTATTGGTACCCCGAGACGTGGGGTCTAAAAGAGTGCGTAAAAGGGCAAAAAATGTAATCTTTAAAGGTCATTGCCCAGAGTTTAGGAGATTGGGGCTCCTAGTTCAAAAGCTGGGGCCCCGATTTCAATATTAAAGGCATACATTAGCGTCTATGGCGAATTTTTTACCGTGACCCTTTGAAAATCTTTGCAAAACAGCCATAACTAACCTCGAAAATGCAATGGTTTTATTTAAAATTTATCAGACGTCATCAGTTTAGAAATTTAATTAAAATTTCTTAGAAATGTGGTACAAACAATAGAGCTTTTTGAGGAATTAAATTCAGACAGAAGGCATACTGAACACTACTTTCCTTATGCAGAGGAGCATTCATTGGCAAACACTGAATACATGAGTGTCCACTTGTATACGAATGTGAGAGGTATTTCGACAGACCGAAAACTGGTAGGGTACCGGTAGGTTAGGACGGTCTGGTTTAGAGAAACTAAACGCACACTAAGAGGAATCCCTCCATTCCGAACTGGAACACCGTATTCCCACACACTGTTATTCTCAAATATAAGGCAAAATCACAAATATACTTTTTCGTTGAGAAGTTTAAATTATGGCCCCAGAAGGCACTAAACCCTATCTCGCCTTGAGGGAAAGCTACAGAGGATGGGTTCGAGAAAATGGTCGCAAGGTTGTCATTAAGTTATCGTCGTTGTTATTGCGATTGCTTCTGCCTGTGTATCTAACTGCTCAATAAAAGGGCTTCAAGCTCATCGTTCATTGTAGCCCGCTGTTTTTTGTTTGCTTTTGTTCAAATTACTGTTACCAGTTTTTCACTATATGGAATATTTTCAGTATATTAAGCATTTCTTGGCATGTGTCGATTACTTTTGAGAAACGAAGACATGTGACATACAGAGTCTTCTAGTTACATAACTGCCCTTACAGACTATTTTATACTCGCCAAATGTAATAAGAAGTGCCCATTTCAGTAGAATTTTGTTAATTATTTTTTAAATCAGTTCACAAAATTTCTTCCGGTGATATTTTTTAGTAGGGCTTACACATCTTCTGGAAAAGGGCTGTGAAAATCCAACAATAACAGTTCAGAGCTGGAAGATATCTGTTAAACATGAACTCTTACAATTTTAAGAACTTTTCTCGCTTGGAGTGAGGGATTGGGGTTTAACAATGCCTGTAACAGGTGCGACAAGTATAACTGAAGATCAATGATGTCAGGCCTCATCCACTTAGTTGAAGCAAGAGATAGTTATGATGTCTTTCATTTTTCTGGTCTTCGTATCCTTGGTGTTTGGTTTGGTCGCATGGGTCTTCTTATTGCTTTTTTCCTGTTTTCTTCTTTACTTGATTTCCTTTTCTATTTCCAATTTTTATTCGTGGCCTCCCATGGCGGCGCAGACAGCACGTGTCACAGACCGGTAGAACAGCTCCTGGCTTAGGGTGTTTAGGTGCACTCCGTCGTTGGTTAGAATTTGCTTTTGTGGTCGGATCAGCCCCCTATGTCTCCAGAAGGTGGCCAATTGGTTGTTTGTCAGCTTCTTTTTAATTTCATGGATTTTTGTATTATAAATGTGGACTGAAATTCGCCGAGTTACCTGACGGTAAAGAAGCTGATGTAGATCCTTGGAATTTGGAATTTCGATATAAGTGCACCAACATAGTCTAAAATATCAACTCTAGCTCCCCCAATGCCAAAGAACCGAATGTCCTGGCCTGTTCTAAAGTCGATTCTAGAGTTTGGGATCGAATTTCGAAGGATACTATTCTCCAGCCTATGAACGCAACTGCTGCCGATAATCAAGATTTTCATCCTTGTTTTTTGTTCCTGTGAAAACAAATAGAGAAAACAAATATACAAGACAGTTGTATTTTTGATTAGCGAAGGGGTTTTGTTTATGAGATAATGTATATCTTAAGCAAGAAGATATTTGATCAAACAGATACTTATGAGCAAATTAGTGGCATAGCTACCAATCAAAACTTGATAGAGTGTCTGCCCTCGTATGATCATATACACATTTGTAAATAAACAGAAAATAAATATCAACTAATAAGAACAGATAAATAACAGCAAACAAGAGGGCAGATTAGTAAATGGTGAAATGTTATTAATCACTACAGTCATCAACTTCTGTGGTTACATTGTTTTCGTGTGGTATGTTTTTGCAAACCGGTTCATAAATGTTTTATTGGCCCTCAAGATCAAGATATCGCCGATATATTCGGGGATAAAGATGTAGAAATGAATTATGTATCTGTGGAATAAACGGCCCTCAAAATCAAGGTATCGCCGTTGTTAGTATATGTGTTTGGTAATTTCGGAAAATGCACTGTCTTTAATTAGATAAAGTGACGTATTGTTGACCAGAGCAGAAACGGCCCTCGGAATCAATGTATCGCCGTTGTTGGTCAATAGAGTTTTATTAGATTCGGCTTTCGTAACCCGTCGATTTTATGTATTCTTTTAGTAAGAAGAATATTTGTGCTCTCAGGTGTGGTTTGGGGTTAAGGATAGTCTGAAGGTCAAATTCACATTTGTAGATTTTCAGGCATTCTGCCAGTCGCCTTCGTTCTTTACTGTGTTTAATACATTGTAGCAAATAGTGCTCTATGGTTCCATCATGCTCTTGACAGGCTGGGCAAGTTAGTGAAGAATTTTGGATTATAGTTGCTAGATGTGCTTTGAGCCCTGTTTTCCCTAGTCTCAGGCGTGATATGTTTTTGTCATTGCTATCACTTAACTCGTAAGCCGTATATATGAGGGAATATCCCACTGCAATGGTCAGCGACACATGAAACGCAGTGACAACAAAGGCTCGGTTCAATAAGCCAGACTATAGCCGTTTTATATGTTTGCGTGTGTAACTATCGCCATTTAAGTATTTTAATTTTTTTAATTTAATTCTTTCTTTGTTTCACGAAGATTAGGGAACTCTTCAACAACAAAACAAAACTATATTCACAAATACGGATATTAGGGAGGTTTCGCAAGTCGACGGATACGGTTACGCGAACGGCTACGTCATCACTTTATGTGGCCACGTGACGAGTATTCGTCTGCCACATCCCATACGAGTGCGTGAGACACGGACATCGGCTGTCATACACGTAAGTAGAAAACGGATATCTAAATCAAGCTATACAAGCGTGTAATCTCACCGAAAGTTAACTTTGTTTATCGTTGACCGGCAATCAATGTATTTTTAAAGACATTTTCTTCAAAATATTCAGGGTTTTCGTAGATTTTTTTGTTGAAAATTTGAATAACATTGACCGGTAGCCTACGGCGGCAGCATGGGTCTTCACTCAGTGCAGAGTAGGCTAGGTCTAGGCCTACATGTGAAGTTCTACATGCATAAAACAGGCCTATGTGTCCCTTACAGGTCTATGTCACAGTAGGCCTGCACTGCTTCATATAATTTGTAGCCTTTATATTTCTTTTCTTTTATTTACGTACATTTTTTTAATCAGTTCTAGAGTCAGGATGGAGAGCTCAACATCAAGTTCAAGTTCAAGCACGCCGCCACTTCGTTTTTATCCAGAGTATACAGAGAGGGATGTGCTGTTGACAGATGTGGATGAGATGGAGAGAGAGGCTGCAAAATGTAAAGAAGAGAAGAAAGGGGCCCAATCTGCAGCAAAGCAGAAAGAAGAACAAGGCAAGGAAATTAGAGAAGCTGCAATGCAGTCCCTCAAAAGATCAGGTGAATTTTTAGTTAAATTTAAAAAAAATGGAATGACAAATATTGACACAAGGATAAGTGAAAACACCTGTTATACAAAGTGGCTAACTCTTAAAACACTATTCCATTGTGATTCAAAAGAGTTACGTCTTTAATTGCTTTTTTCATTTTTTATCATGATAAAATAAAATGTAGAAATATAACTGTTTTTTGAAAATTACAACAGTTTAATTTATATATACATGTACTCGGTTATGTTGGAGGGGTGGGGGAACTTGGATTTTTACAACTTGTATTCAGAAAGTTATAAATAGGTCTCCATATTATGCTTCATAAAGTCTACAAACAACATCGCCTATATATGGTAATTACTCATAACAAAGATGAAAAAAAATGTAAACACTAATGAAAAACAAATATTTTGAGTAAAGATAGAATGCTTTCAAATGCTATATAAGTGTTTTAAGTTTAATATCTTTTAAGGAGATGTTAACTTAGAGTTGAAAATAGTATTAGTAGGCTACTTGTGTAAAAATACAGCTATATTAGTGTCTGGTGTATGCCTAATTCAAATGCAGTTTTTATATAAGGTGTATACAATTTAATGCATTTGAGAATTCTATAGATGATCTAATACATGTACTATCCAATATTTATCAGGTGAGAACGCAGGCCAGGATGATGCAGCCAGTCCAAAGAAGAGAAGAAGTGGCAGAGCTGACTTTACAACATACTTTGAGATGCTACGTGAAAAAAATAACAAAGATGCTGAGTTGAAGGCCAAGCAGTTAGAGCTGGAGAAAGAGAAATTTGACTTGGAGAGAAGAGAAAGAGAATTCAGGATGGAGCGTGATTCCCTTATGATGGACTTAATTCGCCAATTGATTGACAAGAAAAATAATGAGTCATAATCATAATTCATAATCAGGGGGATATTCATTAATGTCTGAATCAATAATTTATTTCTGTGTTCAACTTATTTACTAATAATTCTGTAAGAGATTATATGCCTGGAATATCAATATTGTATATATATATATATAAGCATGCATGTATAAACAAATATCCATAGCAATCCTCTTTACTTTGTACATTACACATGTACATTATAAAATTTTAATTTAAATTTTTATATCAGATCACATTGCAAACAATCTTGACTAAATGTGGAGTTTAAACTTTGAATGAATTTATAATTTTCTCCATCTTTTGACTTAAAGGAGATGAAAGCACCTATATAAAGGATCTCATGTGAAAGAGAATTTCATGCTGATTCCAAATATGCCCTTCATTGTTTTTTTTACAACGAGTTATTAACGAATGAAGTTTGAATTAATATACTTTAATGTGTACCTTTCAGACCATACACAATTTTTGGACATTCGTGACGTCAAACTTGACTTTTAAGCTCCTGGAAATGGTCATTATGACTATAAATATTGCATTCAAAATTGCCAAAATACATGTACATTGTTGTAGATTGTTAAAATATAACCAGTTTTTGTGCAACTTGTGTTCAGCAAGTTGTGCGAATACCCCAAAATTGTGTATGGTCCCAAACATACACCCTATTATGTCAAACTTCATTCGTTAATAACTCGTTATAAAAAAAATGTAAACAAATACTGAAAGGCATATTTGGAATTAGCATGGAATTCTCTATCACATGAGGTCCACTTTATATAGTTGCTTATTCTTGTCCTTTAAGAAACAAAAACTGAAAATTCTGAGACATTTCTGTTCTAAATTATAATAAGTATTAAGTATATTTCATGAATGTTCTGTTGAATTTTGAAGGCTTCGGGGAAATGTGTTCAACTGATTATTCTGTGCTCTGGTCTGGTGGAAACTCCATAAGAAACTGAATAAAAATGGAGTCAAAAATGTTTCAACTTTTAACAAATTAATTTATTGTTTGTGTTATCTTATGTAGGCCTATGGTTTCCAGTATTAGCATGCATATATACATGTATAAGCATCAGGCAAGGTATTCCTCTAGTGTTGGGGGCTCCAGTCTGAAGTAATAGCTGGTTTGATTCCTCTTCAGACAGGTGTGACAATTGGTAAGCAACGCACCCACCAAATAATATTTTGCAACTGGCTGTAGTAGGACTTTCAGGTTTTTTCTAAAATCTAGAAAGGCAAACAAAGAGAGGACTTTTCCAAATTCCCATTCCACAGACTCCCTAACTGTAGACATCAAATAGTTGAAATTGTGTTGATCTGGATTAAGATTTGCCCCCTTGAATGGACAGATTAGATAGTTCCTAATCGGATATGCTGGGTCACCATATAAAGCAAACGATAGTCCATTGTTGTCGGTCTGTCCCGCATGCTCTAACCCATCCATAATTCCACTCTCACGAAGGAGCGCGCAGTCATGCCTCCGACCCTCCACCGGACCGAACATGTTGGCAATCATTCCATCAGGCACGACAACTGATTGAAATTTCAGGGAATGTATTCTCTTGTGACCATTATAACAAACTCTCTGGTTACGAGTAGGCCTGCAAATCGGACGAACTGTCCCATCTATAAATCCGAAACAGTTAGTGAGCGGAGCTCCTTTTTCATGGATTGCATCGGCATATGTCTGCAATCTCGAGCGCAACCAATCCTGATTAAGATCTGTGAGGCGATGGCTATGTTCATCGAAAATATGGTTCAAGGTAGCGTTTATGGCCATAGAAAGTGTGGATTTTGGTTGTCCGAAGAAAGGTTCTAAATCCGCTAGCCTATTTGGGTATACCAATCTCCGAAGAAGAATGCACAAAGCATCCCTTCCGTCCACCACTGTTCTATTGGGACAAACGATTCTTTCTGGCAAGTTCAGACGCACAAATAGCCGATTGATTGAATGTTTGTCGAACCGAAAATTAGTCATGCACTGGGCATCTGACATGTTATGAAGAGAAAATCTTAGCATATGTGAATTATATGTCGTCGGCTTGAAATTCTGTTGAAGAAGCAATATAACTAGTTCTTCATCATTTTCGATAGCTGCTTGCAATAAATTTGTAACTCCCGCGTCTGCCGCCATGTTGAAAGTCAGCGCCCCCTAGTTGACAAATGCGTCATTCGTGCGAAACCCGTTTTTGTATCCGTTAATACGTGAACGGTTACGGTTATCGTATCCGTATACGTATCCGTATCCGTCGACGTGCGAAACCTCCCTAATAAACAAAATGGTTTCTTACGTGTGCCCGGTGAACAGGATATAGGTCATTTCTGTTGGTGTTTCAATGATGAAAGTGCTTTGTGAGACATTTGTCTCTGCATTTTATTCATTTTAGCATTTTTGCCAACGGTTTGGTTAAGTATTTAAAAGATATTTTTAATTGCATTTCACAAGAATTATATTTAATGATATTTTAAGGTTACTGTGTATAAGAAGTATATAAGTATAAGAATTATATTATCCCAGATTTAACAGTTTAGGTGGCGTTATCCGAGCTACGAAATATGAACGAGCTACGAAATATATATATCGTATATGACTTATAATGTTACCGTTGACTTCCTTATTGGGCTTGATAAGATAAAGCTGTGAAAAATGTATTTTAACGAAATAGGATATCATCTGGATTGTCAATTTAGATGATATAAGGAAGTTCAGGTGCCTATTTGATTGTGCATTAGGTATTACGAAGCAAATTATATATATATATATATATATATATATATATATATATATATATATATATATATATATATATATATATATATATATATATATATATATATATATATATTGTTATGTGCACAACTGCCGTCAGCTTCTAAATTTAGCTTGCCACTGTTTACATATGCTAAGTTCAGGGCCTGCCTCTGCCTTAGAATGTTCCAGAATACGCTCAGTTCGATGCCTGTTTGTTTACATCAAGTGTTCATGAATTTTCCTATTCTAGACAATTCCACCAGGCTATATAAGACCTATGAAAGCAGGTCAAAGAAGGAAAATTATTCAGAACGAAATTATTCAACTGTTGAAAAAGAATGTTTGTCTGTTATTTTAGTCTGCAACATTTTGAAGTTTATGTAACAGCTTCGAGACAACCTGTGATTGTAAATACTGATCACAATCCACTTGTGTTTCTACAGAAAGTTAAGGGAAAGAATCTGAGATTGTTACGGTGGAGTTTATTGTTGCAGGAATACAATCTTGAAATCAAACATGTAAAGGGAAAAGATAATGTTATTGAAGATTGCTTGTCTCGTGTATAAGTTGTGTATAAAATGTCTAATTACATGTGGTTTTACAATGTTGTATATATTATTGTTTAACATATATTGTTTAACATATATTGTAAGTAAAAAAAAGTTAGGAAAACTTTTTTTTTTCTTGAAGGGTGGGTGTGTTGTGTGTACAACTGCCGTCAGCTTCTAAATTTAGCTTTCCACTGTTTACATATGCTAAGTTCAGGGCCTGCTGTCTGCCTCTGCCTTAGAATGTTCCAGAATACGCTCAGTTCGATGCCTGTTTGTTTATATCAAGTGTTCAGGAATTTTCTTATTCTAGACAATTCCACCAGGCTATATAAGACCTATGAAAGCAGGTCAAAGGAGGAGAACGGAGAATTATTGAGAGTTTTGGATGCTTTCGCTGTGTATTACTTTAGTAGGCCTTTTGTGCTGAATTTTGGTGTCTTTATAGCCTCTGGCTTTGTTATATCCTATCTCCACCGAGCACTTATTATCTGTTCTTGTTAAAGCTAATAAATTGTTGTAAAATAAAATCTGCTGGTTTTGGTTACTTTTTTGTGCGGCTAAACTGTCATCTCTTTAAGCCATCTCTTTATAATACAGACAGTTTGGGTCGTAACAAATTGGGGGCTTGTCCGGGAAGTGAATTTGAATTGGAATTGAAAGGATTTTGTGTAAGTTGTGTCATTTTCTTGTCTTTGACTTTGTAGTAAATTTTGCCAGCAGATTTTATTCATCATTTTTGTAAGCCCGACGAGTTTATGGAAGCGCCAGATCAGGACATTTTTGATGCATTAAATAAGAATGATTTGTATGCTTTAAGCAAGTACCTGAATCTTAATATCAAAAGATCCTTACGCAAGAAAGATATGCAGTTTAGTATTGCTAAATGTTTGGTAGAAATACAGGAGTTTGATGAAAGTGCATTAGATGCGTACAGGCCTGAGGGCGATGATTCCACTGCAATAAGACTGAAGGAGTTAGAACTGAAAGAAAAAGAAAATGAAAAAGAAAGATTGTTTAAGGAAAATGAAAATGAAAAAGAAAGATTGTTTAAGGAAAGAGAAAATGAAAAAGAAAGATTGTTTAAGGAAAATGAAAGATTATTTAAAGAAAGGGAAAATGAAAGGTTGTTTAGAGAAAGGGAAAATGAAAGAGTGTTCGAATTGGAGAATCTCCACCGAGAGAGTACTTTAGTATTTGTATAGATACTGTTAAACTTAAGTACTTTAGTATTTGTATAAGTCTTATTATCTGTTCTTGTTAAAGCTAATAAACTGTTGTAAAATAAAATCTGCTGGTTTTGTTACTTTTTTGTGCGGCTAAACTGTTGTGTATTTCGAACAAGCCATCTCTTTATAATACAGACAGTTTGAGTCGTAACAATATATATATATATATATATATATATATATATATATATATATATATATATATATATATATATATATATATATATATATTATGTAACGTTACACGTTACGCTCTCAGAAATCGCTCTCGATGTTGGCACTGCGCATGCTAACTCTATACCAGCATGCAATGATTTCATTCGTGTCCTATATTCAAGAAAAATATGTCAAGTTGACCTACGTTCGTCACATGACCCACGCTTCTAACGGTCTAAGGAAAAGTCTATCTCTTATGTATTTACAGAGACAGGACTATACAGATGGCTAGAGGTTACCGTGACACAAGAGATCGTGCCTTCAGAAAGAAACCCAGCACTCAAACCCAGAGTGTGCGCTCAAATTCAGGTAACGCTATTGGCGTTGTTGTTCCTCTCGGGTCCGTTGACAGTAAACAAAGCGCTCGTCGTCAGAACGGCATATGGGATTCTGTTACCTGCCTCTTAGACCACCCGGGACATCGGACTCGAATGTATTTATGTGAAGCTCACAATGCTAATTGTGGGGTACGACATCTGTGCTAAGCTGAGATCGATAGAAGTTTTTAAACATATTTTAAGCCTGGCAGTATGGCGAAAATTCCGCTCAAGTTTAGAAGTACGAACGATTTTTCCACTGTTCAGGTCACCTATGATGCTGAAAAACAGTCGTTTACTGGCTTTTATCAGGGTACAAAATCAAAGAAGGAGTGTCTGATGGCCGTGTTCACCTTAAATTTGAAAGAGACGTCCCCCGAGGGTGAAGTGATGTACACACCTTGGCTGATAACGTCACCTTTCTCGCAGGCAAAGTTTGAACTACCTCTCGCTCCGTATCTTTTCTCCCCTGAGATTTGTGTTGCGCCTGCGCCATGTACAAGTGAAGTTCAGGATACCCGTAAGAACACTTCCCAGTGTGTCGCGAGAGTTCATTTTACGAGAAGCTCAGGGGTAGCAGATTTCCCGTATATCGGCGTTGGCGAGCCTCTCGACTTTGCAGAGCTTGTTGGCCTCGGACCAAAAATGACTGCTATCTGTTTGTACAAACGAGCCTTGGATTTCCTTGGGCCTAACAAACAAACAAACGCAGCCATGAGCCAAGCAACTTTTTTATACCGCGATAAGTCCAAGGAGTATTTTGGTGACATATTCCTAAATCACGGTGGAGTTATGCACCCCTACCTGAAAGACAACACTGGCGACCCAAAGTGTCCTATTACCAACAGACTTAAGGGGCTGTTTTTCTCCACAGCCATATCGAGGAAGTCAAAGTTGCCTCTAGTCTATTCACCCTTTGGGCCTCATCGATTTTTGGTACCACTCACAGAGTTACTGCAAAATACTGGGTCATGGAAACTCTATTTTGCGGACTTTTATTGTTTGGACAGAGACAAGCAAAACTCACACCATGTAAATCTTGTCCTTTGTGAAAAAGACACAGATGCTTATAAAATGTGCGAAGAGTGTTTACTGGCGTTACCCTCAGGAAATCCCTTCTTGCAAGTGGTAGCTGGTCATTCCGAATATCTTGTCAATTCTCACATCAAGGTAGAAGTCATTTATACCAAAGAGATTGATATCGTCAGAATGTGCCGTGACACAGATGCAGAAATGCAAATTGTTCCATCCCATGGAAGATCGGACCCAAGGGGAATCCCCAAAAATCCAAAATGTGTGAAGTGCAATACGGTATCGTATCTAAAATGGGACGCAATATCATCCAGCTGAGACGTTCCCAGGGACGAAGGAAATAAAGATGTCTGGGAATTTACTAACCTGTCACCAATGAGGTCACAGCTTCTAAATCATTATCATAAATCATTCAAGTGAAAAACCAGTTGAAATGGTGATACGTTTTCAAGGATTCCTTATCTCTCTCGAGAGAGAGTCCAGTTCATCGTCTACCATTCTGTCGAGTAGTTTTTGAGTAACAATCTGGAGGTTTTAACCCTATGATTAGTTCGGGAAAGACTTTTTGGGATAAAAGCAGGCTTTCGGGACTATACTCGCCATAAATTGAGCATGTTTATGAGTCTGCTGATAGCTTAACTATTGCTGTTTGTTTTATTGTTTATCATTAATAAGCAATCAGTTAACACGTAAGCCGTATATATGACGGCATATCCCCCTGCAGAGGTCAGCGACACATGAAACGCAGTGACAACAACGGCTCGGTTCAATAAGCCAGACTATAGCCGTTTTATATGTTTGCGTGTGTAACTATCGCCATTTAAGTATTTTAATTTTTTTAATTTAAGTCTTTCTTTGTTTCACGAAGATCAGGGAACTCTTCAACACCAAAACAAAACTATATACACAAATACGGAAATTAAACAAAATGGTTTCTCACGTGTGCCAGATAAACAGGATATTGGTCATTTATGTTGGCTTTTCAATGATAACTGTGCTTTGTACGACATTTATCTTTATATTTCATTTGTTTAGCATTTTTGCCAACGGATTTGGTTTAGTATTTAAAAGATATTTTTAATTGTATTTCACAAGAATTATATTTAATGATATTTTAAGGTTACTGTATATAAGAAGTATATAAGTATAAGAATTATATATATTAAGTATATAAGTATATACCCAGGAGTCTCTCACCAATGCGGTCGCCGTGAGTTCAAGTCCAGCTCATGCTGGCTTCCTCTCCGGTCGTACGTGGGAAGGTCTGTCAGCAACCTGCGGATGGTCGTGGGTGTCCCCCGGGCTCTGCCAGGTTTCCTCCCACCATAATGCTGGCCGCCGTCGTTAAAGTGAAATATTCTTGAGTACGGCGTTAAACACCAGATAAATAAATAAATATAATTTACTGTTGACAAACAAAATGGAAATAAGCATGTTCTTGTCGCTCGAATGCTGCTGTTGATATATCCAATTTGATGGTGCTATGCAGCATGATGCATATACAGTCCCTTGCCCCAGATACACTGTACCTCAATGACAAACTAAAACTGTACAAATGCGCGTTATTTTTGTTTTGTTTTGTTTTGACCTGCTGTAATTGATACATTCTTTCCATCACCATTCGGCCTATGGGGTTTTCATCCTCGTGTTTTATGTGATTACCTCTCCGTGGAACAAGGTGCATATAAGGCCAGCCTTAATCTCTAGTCGTGGGTCGTGGGTTTCCCCCGGGCTCTGCCAGGTTTCCACCCACCATAATGCTGGCCGTCGTCGTATAAGTGAAATATTCTTGAGTACGGCGTAAAACACCAATCAAATAAATAAATAAATAAATATACTATTCTTATACTTACGAAGTATATATATATATATATCGTATATGACTTATAACATGACGTGTTTCAACGAAATAGGATATCATCTGGATTGTCAACTTAGATGATATAAGGAAGTCTACTCAGTACACTTCCTCGCTTATCTTTTCGTGTCTGTCACAAAATTGTTCAAATATGAGGTATTTAACAAAATGTTTGCCATGTCCCAAATATTCAATTCCTCGTGGAAATATAATGCACAAGTGCGTTTATTTATTTAGTTCTATTTCCTTGACTGCCATAAACAAGAAGTTTTTCCCTGTACGAGGTCGCTTATAGTTGAGGACGTCGGTGTTCCCGGAAAGTACCCTCGTCTTTAGCTGAGTGTCTAAACTGCCAGGCGTACGTGAGAAGGTCTTCCAACAACCCCCGAAAGGTCATTGGTTTCCCCCCAGCTATGCCCAGTTTCCTCGCACCGTGATGTCTGCCGTCGAAGTTTAAGTGAAATATTCTTGAGTAAAACAGCAATCAAATGAATAAATAAATGAAAACGCCAGCTGAACCAGCCAGAGTAGTATTCGAGCATTGAGTCGATTGCATTGAGAATAACTCTGAAATGAAAAAAATCTGAGACCTGTGTTCAAGTTTTGAGTTCTCAAGATACAGTGAAAAATAGCACGCGGGCATATTGAACTAATGATCATTAACGCTGACATAAAATGTGGTGACAGTTCGCCCTTAGAATATAAAAGACTATATTTAGCGGCGACAGTGTGATCATTGCGAAATCGTCATACATATAACCAGTGAAATCCAGCCCCCTGTCAATTCAGCTCATTCTAACTATTCAAAGTTTAACTGCTAACGATTTAAACGCCTCTAGCACAATGGCCTAACGAAAATTTGGTGCTGGCTTCCTCTCCGGCCGTAAGTGGGAAGGTCTGTCAGTAACCTGCGGATGGTCGTGGGTTTCCCCCGGGCTGTGCCCGGTTTCCTCCCACCATAATGCTGGCCGCCGTCGTATAAGTGAAATATTCTTGAGTACGGCGTAAAATACCAATCAAATAAAACAAATAAATAAAATTTGGTAAAACAAAAAAGGCATTGATATGTATCTATGAAGTTATGCTTGGGGTTTAACGTCGTGCTTAACTCTTTTTCAGTCATATGACGACGATTTGTCAGTAGGTATCTGTACATATATTGTGTCTTCTTGTAGCAGGGCGAGCCCTTGGGGCGAAAGTGGTGGTGGATTGAAATACCATGCCAAAGACACCAGACATGACGCCACACCCAGTCACATTATACTGACACTGGGTCAACAAGTCTTGTATCCTTGCTCAAACCTCTCAGTGCTGAACGTCAAGCGAGGCAGCAACAAGTACCATTTTTAAAGTCCTTGGTATTATCCGATCGGGGTTTGATCAGGGTCTCCAGTCTTCCAGGCGGTCGCTTTTACCATTCGGCCACCGAAGCGTTGATATCCCTGGTCTAGCATTAATGAAATTGTTATGTTGTCACTAGCCATAAATAAGTGCCACTTTTACTTCACGACCTTTCATAACTCCACGAATGGGAATGCCACTTTAGCAATATACTGTATCTATACGTCAAAACAGACATTCGTTTACCAGTCGTCAACTAATAAGGACATTTCAGTTCAATAATCGCAAGGCCAATTCCCAAAACGACGTATAACACAAACCATCTAAGAACTAAAGAAGTAGCTTATATAAAGTGTGAAAACAGGGTGGGATCATGCAAAGCCAAGCAGTTAACAGTTATCAATGATGTTGGAAAGACGCAAGGTATGTTCTAGGCAACTGAGTGAAATCAGTGTTCAAATCGTGAACCGTACTAGAATACAAGTTGTCGATAAGAAAATATGTACCTACATAAGAAATCTTGGCAATCTTCATGGTGTGGAAATAGCCTATTTCAGAATGGATGAGCTACACTAATAATGACGTATGGCTGTTGTATTGCAATGGTTAGAAACTCGTGAACCACTTACGATTAACGACTTACGTCATTGTTATTTGTGTACGAAGTCACGCTTGACAAATGTATGTTAGTCGCGCCGTCTGCTCATTTTACCAGCTGAGTGGTACTAAACACGTGATTTCCGAGAGATTACTTGGGTTTTATTTGTTTGAATGTTAGATGAAAATGATAACGACCTACTCATGAAGAATAAGTCTATATTAAGCATACATGTAAAACTATCGATATGTAAAATCCGGTAGGTAGTCCACAGCGTTTCATGTTTAAAACATTGGAAGGTCCTTATTTTCATTGTACACAACATCATGGTACGAAGTAAAAAAAAGTGTAAAGATGCCTCATTTACGCTTTCAACTATTCATGTAAACATGGCAGTGATATTAAAACTGTGCTTTTACGTTTATACTGGCCCCAAGGCCTAAGTAAAATGGAAACATACTTACAAAGCATATAGGGATATAGATCCTCCACGCTGCGATTATTGGAGCCCCCACCAGTGCGGTCGCTATGGGTTCCTCTCCGGACGAACGTGGGAAGGTTTGACAGCAACCTGCGGATGGTAGGTCCCCTCCAACCATAACGTTGACTGCCGTCGTATAAGTGAAAATATTCTTCAGTATTTGATTGAGTAATCAGATTTTTTTCAGATAAGTGAACAAATACATTTTCTCTGAATGTATAGCGTGGACAGGAGCCTGGTTGTACATGCCCTGGATCCAGATATTAATCTATGCGTCCAGAATCTATCGATTCCGGTCAGTCCATGTCATTTAGCAATATATGTGAGAAACTAGCCCTGAACTTCAAATAAAAAAAAGAAAAGGCAGATTTCAAGGTCCAACAAACCACAGCATCAGTTTATTCAAATACAATACAAATATATAGTTGGATGTATATCTGTCCCATTCAAGTTTAAAAGTCGTTGCCCTTGAGTAATGCACCGCTCTGAGACAAATATGTATAGATATATTCATCTGGCTTTTAGTGTTGTACTGTTCATGAAAGCACCATGCTGATGTAATAAATATCGATGCTTGTTCATCTTCTAGTCTCTGTTTGTTATACTGGATAACAGTGTTCATTTCGCATTGTTTTTCCACATTTTGAGCAACTGCGTAGGTTGAGCAACAGTCTTTTTCAAATTTCTTTTAATGACGGCTCCATTCTATCGAATGATGTGCTGGGAAACAATTAGAGATATTAGGGCCACTCCTGAAATCTCTGATAGACGTAGTTGTAACATCCATTCTCTCGATGAAGACTCAAAGGCAGTTGTCAAGGCCTAAGGCTACATGCTATAGTCCCATAACAGCAAAGTCCACAAGTAATGTCTACATAGCGCAAGATCATTGTTACCTTCTGCCTTATATTCTACTTCTTATATACCGTTTGTTGTCAACCATTCACAGCGGCCAAACATGTCAAAACCTTTACATGTCGAGTTACTAATAGCTATGATACAACAGCTCTATCATGGTGACAGGAACTGACATGTCCTTAAGTCCTTTACCAGACAACATCTTATAGGCTGTAAGTACTTGAATATCCACAGAGCAGGGTAACCACTCTATTGCACAGCATGTCATAAAATTACATTCTTGTCCATAACATTTTATTACAATTTGTGTCTTAAACAAATAACAATAAACAAAAACGTCAGACATGACTACCTGGTCATAATATACTCAGACAATACCTGATAGTAACAACCAATGCAGTGTGGATTTACTCCTACGTCAATAGGAGTAAATTACATTTGGCAGTAAAGCCGCATTAAAATCTGTATTAAGGTGCATATAGACAGTGATGTTATTTGCGTTATAATAGGCATCACTAGTTTAGAATTACTCAAAATGCTGTGTTGTCAATACATTTAATATACAACCACATTAAAACCATGCAACGGGACCAATGGCTGCTTGCACAAAGCAATAGTAGGCCATTTTAAACAATATTTTATTCAATCAGATGAACCGGATTGACAAACAGGCCGAGCCCAAAAAAATGTCTCTCCACATAGGATATTGTTCACAGCAAACATTGAATACAGTTTGACTGACTGAGGTCCAATAATACATTACTGATAACAGAAATAGTAAAGCAACGGTGAAAACTATGTTTTTGAAAAACTATATATATATATATACAAATACGTGTCGTTGGCAAATAATCTAACATAAGCCCCCAAGTGGCACACAATATCATTTATATAGACAAGGAACAGGATCCGTCCTAGAACCGAACCTTGTGGAACACCAGCATTTAAGATTTTTTGAGCAGAGATTTTTCTGGATATAACAACCGATATTTTTCTGTTAGCTAAATAGTCTTTAAACCACAACAGGAGATTCCTCTTTATAGCAGCTTCCTCAAGTTTGCAAAGACCTTTGTGCCAAAAACGATCAAATGCCTTTTTTAATGTCACAAAACACAGCACGCACCTCTTTCCCACTATTAAGGCCACTGCATATATAGTTGTAAATATCCACCAGATGGTAAACTGTACCGTTACCAGAGCGAAATCCAGACTGGAAATTTACTAACTACATTGTTATCAGTCATAAAATTGTGAAAGTGTTCCTGAATGCACCTTTCAAAGACTTTACTCAATTTGCTCGTGAGCGAGATAGGCCTGAAATTTTCAAAGTCGTCAACACGGCCATTTTTATAGATGGGAGTGATATATGCTTCTTTCCACACAAGTTGCATGATACAACAGGCAAGACACAGATTAATGAGTATAGACAAAGGTCTAGATAACACTGATGCACAAGCCTTTAAAGCTCGCTTGTGAATCCCATCAGGTCCAGCGGATTTCAACATATCCAAGCTGGACAGAATATCCTCAACTTGAGATGATACCGTGACAAAGTCAGTAATGTTATTGGACATGGGCGGCGAAGGGGGCAAGACAGCATTACCATCATCCAGTTCTGTATGGCTGGCAAAGTACTCATTAAATGCATTTGCAATATTCTGTGACTCGGTGTATATACTATTGTTGATCTGCATAGAACATAACCCAGACAATTTACCTTGGTTTTTTAGCAAGAGATTTAATCAACAGTTTTAGAACACCAGTTTTTCGAGCCAAATGTTTCATTAGAAATAGCAGCATCTACGACTTTATCATAGCTCTCTCTAGTCTTTCTATTAAGGGTAATGGTAGCATTCTTAATTCGTCTGAAATTTGCCCAATCGGCCACATTATTTGAGTTCTTGGCTTTTTTATGCGCTCTATCTCGTTTGCGCATTGACAGATGGAGTTCATTAGTTACTTCAGGCTTATCACGAGGTCTGATGGTGACATATTTATTCGGGGAAAAAATATTACAAACTTCCAAAATATACTTGGCTATATCCTGTTATTTTACTGGCATCAGGCGATTTAAAAAAATCGATTCCAGTTTATCTAGGTAAAATAGTTCTTAAAACCATCCCTATCCATTTGATCATAAGATAATATGCGCCGTTTAAAAGGTGAATTGAGTGGTATGTCAAAGTTGACTGTGGCGCTAGTGCCATGATGATCACTACATGAAGTGGCAATTACCCCCAATTGCAAGACATTGTCTGGACAAGAAACCATTATCAAATCAAACAGTGATTTTGACGTTGGAGTAATCGAGGTAGGTTCTGTTGTTATTTGTTTTAACCCAAATATATGTTCAACTTGGTATATTTTAGGATGAGGGTTTTGTATGCAGTCAATATTAAAGTCACTTACAGTCGCGCTTTTTATTGACATGTTCCAGCGAGCTATTGCCAGAGTGTCATGAATTATGTCTCAGTAATTAGCAGGTGCTGAAGGTGACCTGTAAAAATTTGGTATATTTTAGGATGAGGGTTTTGTATGCAGTCAACATTAAAGTCACTTACAGCCGCGCATTTTATTGACATGTTCCACCGAGCTATTGCCAGAGTGTCATAAATTATGTCCCATTCATTAGCAGGTGCTGAAGGTGACCTGTAAAATTTGGTGTATTTTAGGATGGGGGTTTTGTATGCAGTCAACATTAAAGTCACTTACAGCCGCGCATTTTATTGACATGTTCCAGGGAGCTATTGCCAGAGTGTCATAAATTATGTCCCATTCATTAGCAGGTGCTGAAGGTGACCTGTAAAATTTGGTATATTTTAGGATGAGGGTTTTGTATGCAGTCAACATTAAAGTCACTTACAGCCGCGCATTTTATTGACATGTTCCACCGAGCTATTGCCAGAGTGTCATAAATTATGTCCCATTCATTAGCAGGTGCTGAAGGTGACCTGTAAAATTTGGTGTATTTTAGGATGGGGGTTTTGTATGCAGTCAACATTAAAGTCACTTACAGCCGCGCATTTTATTGACATGTTCCAGGGAGCTATTGCCAGAGTGTCATAAATTATGTCCCAGTAATTAGCAGGTGCTGAAGGTGACCTGTAAAAATTTGGTATATTTTAGGACGGGGGTTTTGTATGCAGTCAACATTAAAGTCACTTACAGCCGCGCATTTTATTGACATGTTCCAGCGAGCTATTGCCAGAGTGTCATAAATTATGTCCCAGTAATTAGCAGGTGCTGAAGGTAACCTGTAAAAATTTGGTATATTTTAGGATGAGGGTTTTGTATGCAGTCAACATTAAAGTCACTTACAGCCGCGCATTTTATTGACATGTTCCAGGGAGCTGTTGCCAAAGTGTCATAAATTATGCCCCAGTAATTAGCAGGTGCTGAATGTGACTTGCAAAAAAACACCAAGGAGAAGTTTATAATTTCTAGATCTGAGCTCACACCACCACTGAGTTACCAAGACAGGGAGAGAAAGGTCTTGTCTTTCATCGTAGGTTAGAGTTTCTTTAATAAAAATTAATAGCCCCCCCGGCCGAGCATCGTTTCGGTCTTTTATGACAGAAGGAAAATGATAACCTGGGATACCATTTGATATGAATATATGTAATTTTTATCAAGAATATTAAATTCTTGATAGACGTGATGGTATAGGCCTACAAAGGTGTAATGTCAGTTCTTCATATTCAAAATTCGTATTCGCTCTCCGTCAGGCTCGACATGCCTTGGTCAGCATGGTCAACGGTAGCCATTTTTGCCAGTTTTGCTCTTCGTTCACTTTCCGTACACTTTCTCTTTTGCCTTGAATTCATGTTGAAAATAAACTCCTATTTCAACCAATTTCTTGAGTACCTACCTAGTTAGCTGCAATTCGTGGGCCGAGGACTTTCGCAGACAGCAGAATTCAAACGATTTTACGCAGAGCAGGGTTTTCCACACTTTACTGCTACGACAGTAGGCTATAAGTCGATTGTAACTACCATGGCGACGCATGTTTACGATATGTTTCCTTGATAGTTACAGTCAACATAGGCCACGGTCGCTTTGTGTAAGAGGTCCCAGGCCTCGGGGATGCTTAGTCCACCAGCAGAATACTTACTTTAGTCGGAATACAATGTAGAAAGACAACGGCATGAGGAGTAAAACCAGAGCAGTGACGAAGGTGTGATACGTGACAGATGGTCACCGGTGAAATACGGCCTCTTATCAATTTTCCCATTAACTGATTTGTTACTTTGTAATATTGATCTAAAAAGTATTGGTGAAGGCTTAGCGAACTTGCCAGAGACGCCATCAATTCGCTCATTAATAGTGTAATAGAACATCCCATTGTTCAAATGATACTGCATTGCACTTCACACATTTTGGATTTTTGGGGATTCCTCTTGGATCTGAGGTTCCGTAAGACGACACAGTTTGCATTTCTGCACCCATATCCCGACACATTCTGACGATATCAATCTCTTTGGTATAAATTACTTCTACCTTGATGTGAGAATTGACAAGATATTGGGAATGATCGACTGCCACTTGCAAGAAAGGATTTTCTGAGGGTAACCTCAGTAAACACTCTTCGCACATTTTATGAGCATCTGTGTCTTTTTCACAAAGGACAAGATTTACATGATGGGAACTTTTGTCTTTGTCCAAGCAATAGAAGTCTGCAAAATAGAACTGCCACGAGCCCATATTTTGCAGTAACGCTATCAGCGGTACCACGAATCGATGAGGCCCAAAGGGCGAAGGCAGTTGTGCTCCTGAAATAGATGTCGAGAAAAACAGCCCCTTAAGTCTGTTGGTAATAGGACACTTTGGGTCGCCAGTGTTATCTTTCAGGTAGGGGCGCATAACTCCACTGTGATTTAGAAATATGTCGCCAAAATATTCCTTCGTTTTGTTCCGATAAAAAAACGCTGCAAGGCTCATGGCCCTCGGTATTTGCCTTCTAGGGCCAAGGAAATCCAAGGCTCTTTTGTACAAACAAATAGCCGTCATTTTGGGTCCGTGGCCAACTAGCTCTGCTATATCCTGAGGCTCGCCGACACTGACATACGGGAAATCTTCTAACCCAGAGCTCCTGGTGAAATGAACTCTCATGACACACTGGGCAGTGTTCTTACCGGTAACCCGAACATCACTTGTACATGGCGCAGGCGCAACACAAATCTCAGGAGAGAAAAGGTACGGAGCTAGATGTAGTTCAAACTTTGCCTGCAGGAAAGGTGAAGTTATCAGCCAAGGTGTGTATTTCACTTCACCCTCGGGAGATGTCTCTTTCAAATTTAGAGTAAACACGGCCATCAGACACTCCTTCTTTGGTTTTTTACAGTGATAAACTCCACTAAACGTCTGTCTGTCCGCATTATAAGTGATTTTAAGAATGGAAAAATCGTTTGTACTACTTACATTAAACGGCATTGCCGCCATGTTGTCAGGCTTCAAATTCGTTTCATAAAAGCCCTATGATCTCAGCTTGCCACGATATCATACCTCACTGCTGTCATTATGTACTGATAATCGATCCGTCAGCCATTGTGGAGAAGTGAGAAGTTACACCATCGAGTATGCTGTACTTCAATGTGCTGAGCCTCTTGACCTACAACTGAGAGCAACAACGTCAACAGTGTTACCTGAATTTGACCTTGTGTATAATGCCGACAAGTCTCAATCATGAAGGCTAGATATTTTATGTCACAGATAGGTAGCATCTATACGTTTCTGTTCATCTCAGCTCTATATTGTGCGCGTAGGCGTATAGATCACACAGCATACACACAGCCTGCAGATTTTACATGTAGCGAGTAAAAAAATAAAAAAGATAGACAGAAGTACTTATAGAATATAGGACACGATGACAATAGAGAAGCACGGCGTACGCGCGCGATACTATTAACAACCATTCAGGCGCATGTGCAGGAAATGCCATATATTACATCGTACATACTCAAACCGATAACATACATAATTGCCCAGTACGCTGTCTATAGTCAGCATGTAGCTCAACATGCCTACACAGACGTACACACATGTGAGCTAGTGGCCTAATCTGGCATCAGAAGGGCAGGGGATGGAACCACTGGTGAAAGGCACCTCATGGTTGAATATTTCGATTCTCATATATTTTTAAGGGCCTCGGTTCCTACGTTGACCTCCACCCTGCGTGCAAACCACAACACGCACCTAGCCCGAAAATTCAGTCTAAGGATGGTTTGTATTGGTTGATATGTGGATAACTCTGCCATCTCGGATGACGTGCATCTGGTCATCGCATTGTATCATTGCTACCCCAGGCCATCATTAAAAAATTGTTTCGGGTAACAAACCCTGTTTTTAGAAGTCTGGTCGGTCGGTCGGTTGGCATTTGTTTTTTTTTTTTTTTTTTTTTTTTTTTTGGTTTTGGTTTTTGTTTTGAAAAAGAATTGAAAGTAAATCCCGGCCCTCATAATCTGAATGCTAATTGAACTGTCGCGGGTCCAATTTTCGTCACCTTCTTCACAGCTACATTTCCGATTTTAAATGCTCTTTGTTGTTTTCATAACCATTCTTTCACACTGAAATCAAATATTCCTTCTTGATTCTAGACCCAACATTAAATCTGAGCAAATTTACGAACTTTAAACATAAACAATTGAAGTCCCACCGTGCACAAGGGACGCCAATTTGCTTTCGCGAAACAAAAATTATATTTGCCAAAACTAATGTGGCGAATGGATAGCCCAAGCCTAGCGACTAAAAGTAGATAGTCCAAGTCTTATAATGAATTCGGGCTGTTTCGTGTTTTTTTTTTTTTTTTTTTTTTTGTTTTTATATTTTTTTGTTTCTTGGTTGGTTTTTTGTTTTTTTTTTGGACGCAAAGGGCACTTTGAGGGAACGGCAGCGTCCGGTAATCGGATGCTGAGAAGGTCTGGATTAGGCCCTAAGCTATATTCGTGAAACACACATTTCACTTGAAGTGAGTATAAAGTGACGATAAGATGAAGTCAGTGCCTAACAAAAGTTTCTCTAATGGCTAGTTTTAGAAATATATTTTTTAAATTTTTGCCGCGCTGTGTAGAAAGCATTTAAATTATGATGAAACAGAGTTTTCGGTCGGCAGTAAGTAACGTGATATGATGTGAAATTCTTCATATTTTTCTGGTTGGCCTTCACTGTCTACGGAAGATTTTGAAGAAGTGGATATCTTTTATAACATATGCGAGGATCATTTTGCATGTTTTTTATGAATTATCGACATGAAAAATTGACGAAATAATTGCTTTTGTGACCTTTATTCTGAGCAACCAATTGTACAAAAAATAATTATGCAATATTTCTGGACACAGTTCTCTTCTGTGTGTGATTTAATTATTTATTTAATTATTTAATTATTTATTTATTTATTTATTCGTTGTTTATCGTCATAATCAAAAATATTTCATTTGTATACATGACAGTGGTCAGTTTTATGGCTGGTAAAAACCGAATTGCCCTGTGTAAGCTACCGACATGTCACAACATACCACACATTTGTGGTTTTGAACGAACTGTCATACTAGAGCCGCCGACCGGTCATTGTCCGAGGGTAAACAATGAAATCGGGAAAATATATAGAGGATATTGCATAGTGAAGGTTAACACAGTACATGAATACATACCTAATGACTTCTCGTCGACATATGACTGAAAAATTGTTAAGTATGACGTCAAACCCAAAGCAGACACACAGGTAGACATATATTTTTATCCTCTCCATTCGGAGCACATAATACCCGAGGGGTGACGTAGCAATCAGCTTTGTCAACTGTCTCAACTGTCTCTCATTCTGTCCGTTTTGAACTGTTAACTTCTAGAGTGTTCAATGTATTTCCGGGAGACTTAACACGTATATTAGTGACAAATCACAGACGAGCATTACGTTTTTTTTTTTTCGTGAATTTCTTTTCCAATTTATCCAGTAAAATGTGACCTTGTAAACCCAACTTCTCCAGAATATTTTCACAAAAATCCTCAGACTGGAGGCATTAGAGACCTTTAGTTAGAAGTTACAGGTTGTAACGAAGAACGTGCGGCTTCAGACCTGAATTAGTTTACCTATTCTAGTTTGAAGTTACAAGTCTTAAGTCGTACTTCAGGTCTAACTGAAGGTCTCTGATGTTATATGTCTATGTCACGGAGGCCTGTATATTTCCTGCTGTATCAGTAAAACATGTCACGACGTGGTATGTGAAAACAGGCACGTGATCATGAACTGGTTATCATCGACTGTTATCTGGCCTTTGATCATTCCTTCCAGGTCTGATTTTCACTAAAGTGGGAGCTGTCGGAATTATCCATTGGAGGAAAGCGGATGTAAACTGAAAGGCCTCCTGGACATACTGGTGACAGTCCAAAATGTACAAAACTGCGGTATAAAGAGAAAAGCCAGAGCAGTGAGACAGTGTCATAGCTGCCAAGTGGTCACACGTCACCGTTGAAATGCTGCCTCTTAACAGTTTATCAGGTTTATTCTAACTGTTCATGTAAATGCTTAAATATTAGCAAATTACACGCCCCATAGAGTTTGCTTGAGAATTACTCAAAAGTCCGAATTGAAATATCCCTAAAGCAAACAGAAACGTATTACTGTAACAGACCTAGCACTGAAAAATCTTAAGTAATACACAGATAGTGTATCTCCGCAAACGGACTTCGTTTTGACCCAATATTCCTGCTTCTTGTTTGACCATCGCCAGGAGAGTAATGACTATGAAAAACACAATAACATGTATGTCGTGCAGAGGGCTATGGACGCTTCTAGTGTTTATTAGCAATAAAAGAAACAAATTTGTGCTATGGTTTCAATTATAAACATAGATAATACAGTAAATATAAATCTACCACAAAATTCGATGACCTACTGGGTGTGACTAAACCATAGCATTAACAAAACACACATAGTTGATGGGGATATAGTGAATGAGGTGGGATCATACAGACAAGAGGGTATCAATGATACCTAACCGGTGAAATACGCTCTCTTGACAATGTAATTCAGTTAGGGTTTTATTCCAACTGTTGATGTACTATAACAGTAACTACTTATACACCCCGCCGATACACACACCCCTAGCACCACGGCTTAAGCAGAAATTGGTACAAAAATACACTGAGTTTAACTTCAATTTATAAGACGGCCTTATTATTCGTTAACACCAAACCACGTAAATACCAACCAATGAACACTGGCAGGAGTAAACAAAAAAGTCATTGCATATAAATGAAAAGTAAACATTAGTTTTCAAATATTTTACACAACTTCAAAAGATCGAATCCTAAAACAGTGATGAACAAAGCAGCCAAGCACCGTGAATTTAACATTAAATCAAATGGAAGCGCAAGATAACAGGAATAAGTACTACAGAAATTTCAGTTTTGACAATTTTTTCTTGTAACATTTAGTCTGACTCTCATCTAAAGTCAAATGTTGAAGTAAATTCAAGGACTTTAATGTCAGGGTTAATTTTAAAACATAAAACATTTTCTTGAATATGCCTTCACCTACCTACAAATCGCCAATGTCAATTTTCAAGGTGGTGTCCCTTGTTGGATATAGGTTTCCTGTACTCTCGCATTGGTGGTAGCCTGTACGCCAAACGTCCTTTATGTCAGTCAGCGACGTCTGGTGGACAAGGTTTCCCGAGTTTGAATTATACCGGAAATAACGCACTGGATTGACCGGAATATCGGTTAGCTCCCTTTGCCCACAAGTCGACGTGACATTAGGCCCCATGATGTCTGGCTTTACATTAAATGAGATGTCACCAAAGATTTTAGAATTGCTGAAAAAGCCGTGAATCGGTTTAATAAAATGAAATCGGAAGACAATGACGGTGGTGTTTTCTGACGTGTGAAGATTTAAGCAAGTGGAAACCAGAAGTTCGTGACTTTCTACAAAACTGTCGTCGTTTAATAGAGTTAGGTTATAACATTCTTTGTCTAGCACATTTTGTTTCTGTGTTATCTCCTTAGACAATAGCCATGTGTCCTCGGACGTTCCGAGAATCTCATACCTAACGAACACGTCCTCGTTGGACATTCTTAGGAAGGGGACATTTGTGATTTTCGCCCATCCCGAATCTGATAACCTCTTCCCTGGAATCAGACATTTTTGGTTGACGAAAACACCTACGTTTTCAAAATACCTATTGCTGTCAGTGGGCTCAAGTTTTCCATGTTTGAGATGGTAAAAGGAAAAAACGAAAACCAATGCTGCAATGACTGAAATTATTAAGGCGCCGAAAAAAATCAAACATCTAATCACACAATGTTTGCGCTTTTCAACAATACAGCGGATAAGAACTATGACGAAGCGAATGCAAGCCGCTACCAAAATCACTGCGCCTTTGGCAATTTGTACATTGCTTACAAGCTCCTCTCGACATACTGCAACGTACATGTTCAGTGTAATTTGTGGTAGATCTGCACACCAAATCCCAATAGCTGATAAGAGATCAACACACAAGTCTATTTCCTTCCCCTTAAACGTTTTTCGTGCTGAGACCACAGTCTCCGTGGTGAAGATAAAGACACCGATGATTGCGAACGTCAACACAGCATACATAACAGACTCAGAGACCGGTCCATGAACCAAACCTTTCTCCAAACCCTCTAGCCGAGCAAAAAATATGAAGTCTGTTAAAACGTCGACAAAATTCATTGCCAAAATCAGGAAAAAAAGACTACACCGCCTTGAGAGTCGCATTTTCTTGTCTTGTCCTGACACTAAGGATATATTACAAAACTGGATATTGCAGTGCTTTATTCCGCCTTGTATGAAGAATGTCTCAGGGCAATCGTGGTAAAGTCTCAGTGTGACGTAAGAACTTTCTAACTGCAATTTGGTGGTGGTACGTTGACACTTGACACCCTCTGTCCGAACGTAGTTTTGGTTGTGGTATTCCGACTGTCAATCCTTTACATTATAGGAAGATGATAAACAAGGTATTCCAAACGCCAGCTTTTGTCACACGGACGCTCAGGTTTCTGGGGGAAACTGCCTCGTCTTTGTTGTCTGTAATATATATGGTTTCAGTTTCAATTTCGAACAAAATCTGAAAATGAAAAATGAAACCAAACTACAGGTAGAATTAATTCATATTTAATTCTATACTGATAATATAAATATGGATACATTCTTGGCTATACTAGAAAAATATAATTAATTTACAATAACAGAACTATTTGCTTTCGTTATGTGTCTGTCTTTGTCAGCCTCGTTGTAGAGTGACTTTCTTATTGCCGACACGCCAGCGCGGCGCAATGATCCAAGAGCCTCTCAACAATACGGTCTCTGGGAGCCCTGGTAGGCCCTATATACCGTGACAATGAAAATGTACGCGTAATTGTTACCAGCAATACAGTAGACATGCAAAACTTAAATGAAGGCCCTAGTAAGCCATATATACCGTGACAATGAGAATGTACGTGTAATTGTTATCAGCAAAACAGTAGACTGTAAGCCTTAATTGAAGGCCCTTGTAAACCCTATATACCGTGACAAGGAGACTGTGCGTGTAATTGTTATTAGCAAAACAGTAGACCGGTAAGCCTTAACTGAAGGCCCTAGTAAGCCATATATACCGTGACAATGAGAATGTACGTGTAATTGTTATCAGCAAAACAGTAGACCTGTAAGCCTTAATTGCTGGCCTTGGTGGGCCCTATATACCGTGGCCTAGAGTGAGATAGGTACGTGTAATTGTTCACATCAGCAATACAACTTACCCGGCTTCTCACATCGCTGTCTTCTGTTAGTTACACACTTCTGGGTGTCGCCACAACTGCTGTTGTTATATATAAGCTGATCAGGATAACTCACTTAATTATTGCTGCTTTGAAAAATCCAGTGTAATTCCCCGTTAATAATGATAGTGAAAATATATATAAGTACAGGTTTGGAGATCCTTCGCAGTGACTGTCGACCAATAAACCATATACATGCACCTCACGTGTTCTGTATAGGCTTACCTACGGAGTCACGTGCGCGCCGTTTGCAAGATGAATAGTTCCACTCGATCTTCGGGATCGTGAAGATATTTCTTGACGAAATACCAGGCTGAATGCCCACGCAACAGGCTTTTCATAATTGTGTATCGTATACTCGTCCGATGCTCAGCTCTTCATCTGCACTATGTGTTTTTTTTTTCTTTCGTCTACTGATTTGAAATAAGTTAAAAGCCCCTCGGAATTTCCCTTTAATGATGTTACTGGAAGTGAAAGTAGAATTGAGGATTCAAGCCAAATGACAGCATAGGTATATGCTGGCATGTCCGTTCCTCCAGGCACGCGCATGTAGGCCTGTAGATCAGCTACGGAAACACACATACAAATGTATTGTTGATTATATTACACAAATTGTTACTAAAAGCCGGAAGTTCATCATCGCTCTTTAAACATCCCTGCAGGCAAACTTAGAAAAGTCGGATTGGCGTTACTTTTGGGTTCTATTCGTGCCATTAAAAGCACTTGTACAAACCCCGAAATTCTGAAGCACACTTAAGTCGATGACTCGTTTCAAAATACAACTTCGAGTTGTAAATGGGATTTAAAGCTTGCAAAAACTTTTATTTCTTATGCAAAAACTTTTATACAACATATTTAAGGCACATCGGACTACGTTTTCGCGTCGAGTTTTTGCATAATAAAATCGTATTTAAATCATAGCGTCTTGTTTCTTGTTTCTTGTTTCTTGTCTTTTACATGCTGAAACTCGATATCAAGTTTAGGGTACGTCGAGTTACCGTGGTCGATATATACTTGTGTTTTACCGAGACACAAGAAGCACACTATACCAGCAGAAAGTACAGTGTTCATATACATTCCGATGATAGTTTTAATTACATGTGCGACATGCCTACCTTGTTAACATTGGGCATATATTTATGAACTCATACAGTCACAGAGCCAAAACAGTTTTATATATAACACCACCAAATGCTTGTAACAGCGCCGCCTGTATATTAGAGGTAGATCTATAGCTAAGGAAGTAACCCCTACCCCTTAATCCCTAACTCCATAACTCCTAATTCTATAATCCCGAACAGCGGCACACCAGCACGGCGCAATGATCCAGGAGCCCCTCAGCCTCTGGACCCGGTTTCCTCCCACCATAACGCTGGCCGCCCTCGTATAAGTGAAATATTCTTGAGTACGGTGGAAAACATCAGTGAAATAAATAAATAAGTATAACCCATAACCCCACAACCTTTAACCCCCTTATCCTCGAGGTACACCAAGTGCGGGCTCAATACCGACCTTGGACCGGAAGAAATTGTTGACTCCCATGCTTTCACTGTTTGGACGAGACTGTTATTTGACGTTTTTTTTTGTTATGCAACGGAGCTCATGTGAACGTTTGCACAGCTTTACGTTCCGACTGAAGGCCACTTGACCACTTGACAACATGGTATATGTGCATGTTCATTAAATAAAGAAAAGTTTATGAGTAACTTGTAAAATGTCTGAAACACGAGCCCCGGAGCCTAAGAACTTTCCACACTCCTAATACAAGGACCCTTATTGCTCATATCACTTATGACGCCAGGGGTACCCAGTGTTACGACCCAAACTGTCTGTATTATAAAGAGATGGCTTGTTCGAAATACACGACAGTTTAGGCGCACAAAAAAGTAACCAAAACCAGCAGATTTTATTTTACAATAATTTATTAGCTTAACAAGAACAGATAATAAGACTTATACAAATACTAAAGTACTTAAGTTTAACAAGAAAGGATAGCGGTATCTATACAAATACTAAAGTACTTACGGTGTCAAGTCCAAACGGACGCATATATTCCACAATATATATACCACACAGACATAAATGCTCAGAGGCAAATTCACAAGAGGGAAAATCCACAGTATAACTGAGTGTATGACGAAATATACACAAAATTCCACAGACAGGGTCCGTGTACTAATAAGCACTGTGTATACAAGAGCACAAATTAAACATGCAAGTTCAGATTGAACAGGTGCTCGGCGGAGATAGGATATAACAAAGCCAGAGGCTATAAAGACACCAAAATTCAGCACAAAAGGCCTACTAAAGTAATACACAGCAAAGCATCCAAACTCTCAATAATTCTCCTTTCTCTCCGTTCTCTGTTCTCCCCGTTTGACCTGCTTTCATAGGTCTTATATAGCCTGGTGGAATTGACCAGAATAAGAAAATTCCTGAACACTTGATGTAAACAAACAGGCACCGAACTGAGCGCATTCTGGAGTATTCTAAGGTAGAGGCAGACAGCAGGCGCTGAACTCAGCGTATGTAAACAGTGGCAAGCTAAATTTAGAAACTGACGGCAGTCGTGCACATAACACCAGCGAAACCAGAAGTGGTTAGACGAAGGTCACGCTAACCGGCAGTTGAAGTCTCTAGTAGTAGATCCAGAAGTTGAAGTGCGCTATGGCCCAGCAGTGTTATATTTAAAAAAAAAAAAAAAGGACAAGCCATACTACGTACTACTGCTCAACCTGTTTACATGATGTGTTACATATCTATACACGTGTTGTAGTATATGATCAGTAAGGCACATATATGTGTCTCTAAACTAAATGATGGTCGCAGTCGTGTAAGTGAAATGTTCTTGGATTTGTGGTCGAAGCAGACTTTCGTATACCAGCCGTCAACCAAAACGAACAAAACAGGTCAATAATGCTAGAGACGATTTGATAAAAGATCTTCAACACAAAAGAAAGTATATAGCATACGAAATTAGGATGGAACCATGAAAAGAGAACCAGTCTACAGTTATAAATGACGTTGGAAAGACACACGGGATGTTCTAGGCGAATGAGTGAAATCAGTATTCAAATCGTGTACCACGCTGGAATATAACATGATGAATATGGCATCTAGCCCCAGGCTAAGAGGAAATAGACAAAATCGCAAAGCAGAGTGCACGGGATTCTGGACGCTGTGTCCATATGTACTCAGATGACAATTATACATAAGGTAAAACTTAAGAATATTAAAACGAAGGCGTTTAATGTAACAACCTTGAAACACAAGCCTTTGTAGTAATTACTTGTAACGTTCATGCAAATTGGCACACAGGATGTAAGAACTGATACAAGGCGAGATATGTACACGCCATATGCAGGACCCTTGGGTATATTGCTTTCTAGTTTCCTATAAATCCAGCGAAGATGGATGTATAAATATATGGAATATGCAATATATGGATTATATAAAGCTAATTACTTTTTAATAATTTCTGCATATTGTTATGTGCAGAGGGCTATGGACGCTTCTAGTGTTTATTAGCAATAAAAGAAACAAATTTGTGCTATGCTTTCAATTATAAACATAGATAATATAGTAAATATAAATCTACCACAAAATTCGATGACCTACTGGGTGTGACTAAAACATAGCATTAACAAAGCACACATATTTGATGGGGAAACAGTGAATGAGGTGGGATCATACAGACAAGAGGGTATCAGTGATTATATACCATGAAAGACTACAGCATACAGAGTAAAACCAGAGCGGCGACGACATTGCATGTGGTAGTAGGCAAATAGTCATATCTAACCGGTGAAATACGCTCTCTTGACAATGTAATTCAGTTAAGGTTTTATTCCAACTGTTGATGTACTGTAATAGTAACTACTTATACACCCCGCCCCTACACACACCCCTAGCACCACGGCTTAAGCAGAAATTGGTACAAAAATACACTGAGTTTAACTTCAATTTATAAGACGGCCTTATTATTCGTTAACACCAAACCACGTAAATACCAACCAATGAACACTGGCAGGAGTAAACAAAAAAGTTATTGCATATAAATGAAAAGTAAACATTAGTTTTCAAATATTTTACACAACTTCAAAAGATCGAATCCTAAAACAGTGATGAACAAAGTAACCAAGCACCGTGAATTTAACATTAAATCAAATGGAAGCGCAAGATAACAGGAATAAGTACTACAGAAATTTCAGTTTTGACAATTTTTTCTTGTAACATTTAGTCTGACTCTCATCTAAAGTCAAATGTTGAAGTAAATTGAAGGACTTTAATGTCAGGGTTAATTTTAAAACATAAAACATTTCCTTGAATATGCCTTCACCTACCTACAAATCACCAATGTCAATTTTCAAGGTGGTGTCCCTTGTTGGATATAGATTTCCTGTACTCTCACACTGGTAGTAGCCTGTACTCCAAACGTCCTTTATGTCAGTCAGCGACGTCTGGTGGACAACGTTTCCCGAGTTCGAAAAGTACCGGAAATAACGCACTGGATTGACCGGAATATCGGTTAGCTCCCTTTGCCCACGAGTCGACGTGACATTAGGCCCCATGATGTCTGGCTTTACATTAAATGAGATGTCACCAAAGATTTTAGAATTGCTAAAAAAGCCGTGAATCGGTTTAATAAAATGAAATCGGAAGACAAAGACGGTGGTGTTTTCTGACGTGTGAAGATTTAAGCAAGTGGAAACCAGAAGTTCGTGACTTTCTACAAAACTGTCGTTGTTTAATAGAGTTAGGTTATAACATTCTTTGTCTAGCACATTTTGTTTCTGTGTTATCTCCTTAGACAATAGCCATGTGTCCTCGGACGTTCCGAGAATCTCATACCTAACGAACACGTCCTCGTTGGACATTCTTAGGAAGGGGACATTTGTGATTTTCGCCCATCCCGAATCTGATAACCTCTTCCCTGGAATCAGACATTTTTGGTTGACGAAAATACCTACGTTTTCAAAATACCTATTGCTGTCAGTGGGCTCAAGTTTTCCATGTTTGAGATGGTAAAAGGAAAAAACGAAAACCAAAACTGCAATGATTGAAATTATTAAGGCGCCCAAAAAAATCAAACATCTAATCACACAATGTTTGCGCTTTTCAACAATACAGCGGATAAGAACTATGACGAAGCGAATGCAAGCCGCTACCAAAATCACTGCGCCTTTGGCAATTTGTACATTGCTTACAAGCTCCTCTCGACATGCTGCAACGTACACGTTCAGTGTAATTTGTGGCAGATCTGCACACCAAATCCCAATAGCTGATAAGAGATCAACATACAAGTCTATTTCCTTCCCCTTAAACGTTTTCAGTGCTGAGACCACAGTCTCCGTGGTGAAGATAAAGACACCGATGATTGCGAACGCCAACACAGCATACGTAACAGACTCAGAGACCGGTCCATGAACCAAACCTTTCTCCAAACCCTCTAGCTTAGCAAAATAAAGAAGTCTATTAAAATGTCGACAATATTCATTACCAAAATCAGGAAAAAAAGAATACACCACCTTGAGAGTCGCATTTTCTTGTCTTGTCCTGACACTAAGGATATATCACAAAACTGGATATTGCAGTGCTTTATTCCGCCTTGTATGAAGAATGTCTCAGGGCAATCGTGGTAAAGTCTCAGTGTGACGTAAGAACTTTCTAACTGCAATTTGGTGGTGGTACGTTGACACTTGACACCATCTGTCCGAACGTAGTTTTGGTTGTGGTATTCCGACTGTCAATCCTTTACATTATAGGAAGATGATAAACAAGGTATTCCAAACGCCAGCTTTTGTCACACGGACGCTCAGGTTTCTGGGGGAAACTGCCTCGTCTTTGTTATCTGTAATATATATGGTTTCAGTTTCAATTTCGAACAAAATTTGAAAATGAAAAATGAAACCAAACTACAGGTAGAATTAATTCATATTTAATTCTATACTGATAATATAAATATGGATACATTCTTGGCTCTACTAGAAAAATATAATTAATTTACAATAACAGAACTATTTGCTTTCGTTGTGTATCTGTCTTTGTCAGCCTCGTTGTAGAGTGACTTTCTTATTGCCGACACGCCAGCGCGGCGCAATGATCCAGGAGCCTCTCAACAATACGGTCTCTGGGAGCCCTGGTAGGCCCTATATACCGTGACAATGAAAATGTACGCGTAATTGTTACCAGCAAAACAGTAGACTGTAAGCCTTAATTGAAGGCCCTAGTAAGCCATATATACCGTGACAATGAGACTGTACATGTAATTGTTATCAGCAAAACAGTAGACTGTAAGCCTTAATTGAAGGCCCTAGTAAGCCATATATACCGTGACAATGAGAATGTACGTGTAATTGTTATCAGCAAAACAGTAGACCTGTAAGCCTTAATTGCTGGCCTTGGTGGGCCCTATATACCGTGGCCTAGAGTGAGATAGGTACGTGTAATTGTTCACATCAGCAATACAACTTACCCGGCTTCTCACATCGCTGTCTTCTGTTAGTTACACACGTCTGCAGGGGCCGCGGAACACTTTTTCCTAATGTCCGCAAACATTCCAAGTTCAATGAAATTAAAATTTAGTTGCGGCATTATTATTGATCTGATATTTTACGGGGCCAGGGCCACATAGTCAGTACTGTACCGTAACGTTTAACATGACTCCATTTTCCATGGAGGCTTTGCGTCGCGATCTGATAAACAGTGGGATTGCAGAGGTACCGGATTTCGATACCGGTACGTTAAGACAACAACACCAATCACTCTTTATCTCTCTTTTGAGCTTTAGTTTTCACGGAAGTAAACTATAAAGTTGGCATCATAACATGCAGGCCTCGCTCTTTAACAGACAGCGTAACACTGATGTTGCCATTTATCTAGTTTGAACTGTTTTTGTGCAAATTAATAAGCATTTTACCGGATGTATAGATGGCGCTGCAGGTCAAACCCCAAAAATACCTAGTGAAGTGTTCTGAGCCAAGGTGAACTTCAGAGGCGTTCCGGCAGCTATATGGTTGTATTACCCATACATGCAGCTTTGACGTAGTCTATGTCAGGTCTATAGATAGACTGAGTGTCTCAGTGTCGCTTTCAAAAACGCACCAACATTTAAATATGTCACAAAACGCAGGAGCAAAAAAAAAGCGAAGCTTACAGCCTGATATAGCTTCTTTTTTCGCCTCAAAATCACAGCGTGTTGACGAAATTCCGACACTCGCTGATCATGAGAGCCAGCCATGTACCTCACACGGGCAAACTGCGGAGAAGACCGAGTCCACTACGGCCGGTGAGCTTTCAGAAACAACACCTGCCACCCAAAAATCTGGTCCTAATGCCGATAGTCCCCATTCGTTGGATGGTATGGCTATGCGTGAGCCAGTCTCTACTTCGCCTAACCAGCTGTCAAATTTTAATTTCCCAAACAGGATGTTCGGGAAACAGCAGCGATCTTTTCAACCTCAGTGGTTCAAAGCCTTTTCTTGGCTGCATCTGGAATATAATAACACTGTATTATGTCACACTTGTGTCACTGCTGACGAGCAGCGCAAACTTGGTAACGCCAAAAATGCCGAGAAGGCATTTCTCATAAATGGATTTTCCAACTGGAAAAAAGCTCTTGAAAAATTCCGTGATCATCAGAAATCCCAGTGCCACAAACTAGCTGTTCAGAGCGTTGAGTTACCACAATAATGTGGAGATATCGGAGAGCGGTTGGATACTGCACTAGCAGCTGAAAAAAAGTGGAACCGCTCCATTTTAGTGAAGATTTTAGAGAACCTTAGGCTGATGGGGAGACAGGGGCTTTCACTGCAAGGCAGCACAGACGAAGACTCCAATTTTATACAGATTTTGAAACTCAGGGCAATCGATGACCCATCTATTTTGAAATGGTTAGAAAAAAAAACTGGCAAATATACCTCCCATGATATCCAAAATGAGTTACTCAAAATCATGGCCAACATCATAGTGAAAGATATTGCAACATCGATAAAGTCTGCTGGATTTTTCGCTATTCTCTCAGATGAATGCACAGATATATCAAACAAGGAGCAATTAACAGTCTGTCTGAGGTGGATTGACAAAGCCTTAGAGCCACATGAAGACTTTGTCGGGTTTTACCACATCCCAAACATAAACGCAGACACTATTGTCGGC
Source organism: Liolophura sinensis (assembly GCF_032854445.1). Lineage (NCBI taxonomy): Eukaryota > Metazoa > Mollusca > Polyplacophora > Chitonida > Chitonidae > Liolophura > Liolophura sinensis. Next base: position 6,050,492 of record NC_088304.1, on the reverse strand, counting down.
GCTATTAAAGACACCTTAACAAGACTGGATCTGTCTCTCAATAACTGCAGGGGGCAGTGCTACGATGCTGGGGGACCTATGGCCGGGTGGAAAAATGGTGTGGCTGCTCAAATCAAGGCTCAATCAGTGAATGCACATTTCACTCACTGTCATGGGCACGCACTTAGTTTGGCCATAAAGGATACAACTAGTGGCTGCAAGCTGCTACGCGATGCCATGGACACAACCAGAGAAATCTGTAAACTAATAAAGCTTTCTCCTAAACGCCAGGAAAAACTGGAACAACTCAAGGCCGAGATGCAACTGGACACACCTGGGCTCAAAGTTTTGTGTCCAACTAGATGGACAATCCGAGCTGAAAGTTACAAACGCATCCTAGAAAACTATGATGCGCTTCAGTTAGAATGGGATGAATGTTTGGAGGGCAAACTAGATTCTGAAATGCGAGCCAGAATAATAGGCGTGAAGGCTCAAATGGAGAGTTTTGATTATTTTTTTGCATTGAACTTGGGACAGAGGATATACAGTCATACTGACAATTTGTCCAAAACATTGCAGCAGGGCAAACTCTCGGCAGTAGATGGTCAGCGTAACGCAGAGCTTGTCGCTAGTGTTCTACAGAATATGAGAACTGATGACAATTTCAGTGCATTCTACGCTGTTGTCAACAGCAAAGCTACTGAGCACGAAATAGCTAAACCATCGCTACCAAGAAACCGGTCGGCCCCACGTAGATTTGAAGTTGGTGAAGGGCAAGCAACGTTTCCCAGAACATGCGAAGATCGATACCGCAGGATATATTTTGAAGCGATTGACCTCTCTGTTAATGCTATCAAGAGCCGCTTTGAGCAGCCAGGGTTCAAGGCCTATGCAGAGATGGAGAGTCTGCTCATGAATTGCCTAAACGGAGAGGACTATGCGGCAGAGTTGGCTTTCGTTGAGAGTGAGTATAGTGGCGATATTGACCTCTTCCAATTTGAGTCCCAGCTGACACTGTTCAAGGCAATGTTGCCAAATGAGACTTACGCCTGTTTTCGAGATATCTACTCAGCTTATATTCAACTCAGCCTGGGGAATAAATGTTTGGTTTCAGAAGTTGAAGTTTTGATGAGACTCATTTTGGTCAATCCAGCCACCGATGCTGTGGGTGAAAGATCCTTTTCTACAGCCCGTCGCTTAAAGAGCTGGCTTAGATCGTCAATGAACCAGTGTCGATTCAACAATTTGGCAATTCTGACTGTCCACAAGGAGCGCACTGATGCCATAGATTTAGTATCCGTAGCTAATCAGTTCAGCTCCTTAAATGAGAATCGAGTAGCCACTTTTGGAACCTTCAAAAAGGAAGACTTTGACAGAGCTCATTAGGCCTAGATCTGCTGCGTAACCCAGATGAGAATGGCGACTTTGAATTGTGACTCTAGTTTTAGGCTGTTATGGTGCTTGTTTTGGAGGAAACTCACAATATCAGCATGCTTGTCATTTAAGCTGTTCTCAGCACTTGCATATTTACCATTGAAATTCTTCAATCTCTATTTAGCGAATATACAGAACTGCCGTTTAAAAAGTTACCGTATATACCGATTAGTCATTACAACCTTGTTGTGATGGTTGCTTGGTCGAATTAGGGTTTCCGTGTATTCAGCAATCTATTTCTGTCCTATATGATGGCGGGGAGACATTAGCCACTTTGTTGTTACCACCACAGGAGTTGTTACCACAGAGATATAGTCTCAGCGGTATATTCAAGTTACTGCCAACGTTAATGTTTGTAATAGTCGTTTTAATCAATCTTAATGAAAGATTAAGATCCGAAATTTTGTAGTTCCTTAATTGTTTTCAAAATCCAACACCATTGGTGTTTCAAGTTATTGCAATTAAGTCACTTTTCTCGCTCATTCATCCTTCCCTTTTTAGCGCCGTAAATCGCCGAAATCGCGTCTCCGGCCATCTAGGGTTTCAGAGCTTCCGGGGCCTAGGCGGCCCCTGGACCCTCGCCTGTAGGGCAGGGATAATCGTCCCGGGCCTGCAGTTAGCCCCCCCACTTCTCAAATCGCTCCGCGGGCCCTGCGTCTGGGTGTCGCCACAACTGCTATTGTTATATCTAAGCTGATCAGGATAACTCACTTAATTATTGCTGCTTTGAAAAGTCCAGTGGAATTCCCCGTCAATAATGACAGTGAAAATATATATAAGTACAGGTTTGGAGATACTACGCAGTGACTGTCGATCAATAAACCATATACATGCACCTCACGTGTTCTGTATAGGCTTACCTACGGAGTCACGTGCGCGCCGTTTGCAAGATGAGTAGTTCCACTCGATCTTCGGGATCGTGAAGATATTTATCTGCTCGACGAAATACCAGACTGAATGCCCACGCAACAGGCTTTTCATAATATGAAAATGGGCATAATATATAAGTTAACGCTACATATGTAGGGCTATACTTACCCAACCTTGAGTATCGTATACTTGTCCGATGCTCAGCTCTTCATCTGCACTATGTGTTTTTTTTTCGTCTACTGATGTGAAATAAAATAAAAGCCCCTCGGAATTTCCCTTTAATTATGTTACTGGAAGTGAAAGTAGAATTGAGGATTCAAGCCAAATGACAGCATAGGTATATGCTGGCCTGCCCGTTCCTCCAGGCAAGCGCATGTAGGCCTGTAGATCAGCTACGGAAACAAACATACAAATGTATTGTTGATTATATTACACAAATTGTTACTAAAAGCCGGAAGTTCACCATCGCTCTTTAAACATCCCTGCAGGCAAACTTAGAAAAGTCGGATTGGCGTTACTTTTGGGTTCTATTCGTGCCATTAAAAGCACTTGTACAAACCCCAAAATTTTGAAGCACACTTAAGTCGATGTCTCGTTTCAGAATACAACTTCGAGTTGTAAATGGGATTTAAAGCTTGCAAAAACTTTTATTGTAGATACAACATATTTAAGGGACATCAGACTACGTTTTCGCGTCGAGTTTTTTGCATAATAAAATCGTATTTAAAACATAGCGTCTTGTTTCTTGTTTCTTGTCTTTTACATGCTGAAACTCGACGCGAAAACTCGATATCAAGTTTAGGTTACGTCGAGTTACCGTGGTCGATATATACTTGTGCTTTACTGAGGCACAAGAAGTACACTATACCAGCAGAAAGTACAGTGTTCATATACATTCCGATGATAGTTTTAATTACATGTGCGACATGCCTACCTTGTTAACATTGGGCATATATTTATGAACTCATACAGTCACAGAGCCAAAACAGTTTTATATATAACACCACCAAATGCTTGTAACAGCGCCGCCTGTATATTAGAGGTAGATCTATAGCTAAGGAAGTAACCCCTACCCCTTAATCCCTAACTCCATAACTCCTAATTCTATAATCCCGAACAGCGGCACACCAGCACGGCGCAATGATCCAGGAGCCTCTCAGCCTCTGGACCCGGCTTCGTCCCACCATAACGCTGGACGCCCTCGTATAAGTGAAATATTGTTGAGTACGGTGTAAAACATCAGTGAAATCAATAAATAAATATAACCCATAACCTCACAACCTCTAATCCCCTTATCCTCGAGGTACACCAAGTGCGGGCTCAATACCGACCTTGGACCGGAAGAAGTTGTTGACTCCCATGCTTTCACTGTTTGGACGAGACTGTGTTATTTGACGTTTTTGTTGTTATGTAACGGAGCTCGTGTGAACGTTTGCACAGCTTTACGTTCCGACTGAAGGCCACTTGACCACTTGACAACATGGTATATGTGCATGTTCATTAAATAAAGAAAAGTTTATGAGTAACTTGTAAAATGTCTGAAGCACGAGCCCCGGGGCCTAAGAACTTTCCACACTCCTAATACAAGGACCCTTATTGCTCATATCACTTATGACGTCAGGGGTACCCAGTCTTACGACCCAAACTGTCTGTATTATAGAGATGGCTTGTTCGAAATACACGACAGTTTAGGCGCACAAAAAAGTAACCAAAACCAGCAGATTTTATTTTACAATAATTTATTAGCTTAACAAGAACAGATAATAAGACTTATACAAATACTAAAGTACTTAAGTTTAACAAGAAAGGATAGCAGTATCTATACAAATAGGCCTACTAAAGTACTTACGGTGTCAAGTCCAAACGGACGCATATATTCCACAATATATATAGGCCTACCACACAGACATAAATGCTCAGAGGCAAATTCACAAGAGGGAAAATCCACAGTATAACTGAGTGTATGACGAAATATACACAAAATTCCACAGACAGGGTCCGTGTACTAATAAGCACTGTGTATACAAGAGCACAAATTAAACATACAAGTTCAGACTGAACAGGTGCTCGGTGGAGATAGGACATAACAAAGCCAGAGGCTATAAAGACATCAAAATTCAGCACAAAAGGCCTACAAAAGTAATACACAGCAAAGCATCCAAACTCTCAATAATTCTCCTTTCTCTCCGTTCTCTGTTCTCCCCGTTTGACCTGCTTTCATAGGTCTTTTATAGCCTGGTGGAATTGACCAGAATAAGAAAATTCCTGAACACTTGATGTAAACAAACAGGCACCGAACTGAGCGCATTCTGGAGTATTCTAAGGTAGAGGCAGACAGCAGGCGCGTGTATGTAAACAGTGGCAAGCTAAATTTAGAAACTGACGGCAGTCGTGCACATAACACCAGCGAAACCAGAAGTGGTTAGACCAAAGTCACGCTAACCGGCAGTTGAAGTCTCTAGTAGTAGATCCAGAAGTTGACGTGCGCTATGGCCCAGCAGTGTTATATTTAAAAAAAAAAAAAGGACAAGCCATACTACGTACTACTGCTCAACCTGTTTACATGATGTGTTACATATATAACACGTGTTGTAGTATATGATCAGTAAGGCACATATATGTGTCTCTAAACTAAATGATGGTCGCAGTCGTGTAAGTGAAATGTTCTTGGATTTGTGGTCGAAGCAGACTTTCGTATACCAGCCGTCAACCAAAACGAACAAAACAGGTCAATAATGCTAGAGCCAATTTGATAAAAGATCTTCAACACAAGGTCGACCAAAGAGCTAAGAAGGTATATAGCATACGAAATTAGGATGGAACCATGAAAAGAGAACCAGTCTACAGTTATAAATGACGTTGGAAAGACACACGGGATGTTCTAGGCGAATGAGTGAAATCAGTATTCAAATCGTGTACCACGCTGGAATATAACATGATGAATATGGCATCTAGCCCCAGGCTAAGAGGAAATAGACAAAATCGTAAAGCAGAGTGCACGGGATTCTGGACGCTGTGTCCATATGTACTCAGATGACAATTATACATAAGGTAAAACTTAAGAATATTAAAACGAAGGCGTTTAATGTAACAACCTTGAAACACAAGCCTTTGTAGTAATTACTTGTAACGTTCATGCAAATTGTCACACAGGATGTAAGAACTGATACAAGGCGAGATATGTACACGCCATATGCAGGACCCTTGGGTATATTGCTTTCTAGTTTCCTATAAATCCAGCGAAGATGGATGTATAAATATATGGAATATGCAATATATGGATTATATAAAGCTAATTACTTTTTAATAATTTCTGCATATATTCGTAATCATGCGAGAAAAAGTTTTGGTCAGCCAAAAAGGGGGCGCAATTTGTACCCATCAGAATACATATACATACACTGTTACCCCGAATTTCACATAGATGCTACTAATGAGAAAGTCAGGCAACTCATGAACAACGATGCATTCCTTGAATACTAAACGTTGTATGTACTCGATGTGAAGAAGGCTTTGTTGCCTTTGGCGTTATTGAACACTGATACAATTAGTGATGAAATTCTGTCTTTAATAACACAGCGAGTGGAGAAGTCCCAAGTGGAGTGAGTGAGTGAGTGCTTGGGGTTTAACGTCGTTCTCAACAATTTTTCAGTCATATGACGACGAAGGAATCATTAGGGTGCATGCACGTGTAATGTGCCTCCTTGTTGCAGGACGGATTTCCACCGCTCTTTTATTTAGTGCTGCTTCACTGAGACGACTTACCGAAGGCAAGTAAGCCACCCCGCCCGAGCCATTATACTGGTACGGGTCAACCAGTCGTTGCACTATCCCCTTCGTGCTGAACGCCAAGCGAGGAAGTTACAACTTCCTCTTTTAAAGTCTTAGGTGTGACTCGACTAAGGATTGATCCTGGATCTACCGGTCCCGAAGCGGACGCTCTACCAACTGTGCTATCCGGGCCGGTCCCCAAGTGGAGGTTCCTAATACAGTACCTCTACTGAAGCGTTTAGTTCTTCATCGAGATGTTTGGGGTTTTAAAAAATCCACATGCAGTTGACGCTTGATTTATTTGCACTTGAGCAACAACACCTTTTCCAAAATGTCTGTACTTCTGGAAGTACCTTCTTGTAGTCACAAATCCGCAGTGACGTCCAGCACTAGCTTGTTAGGAGTTGAAACCGAATCCACCACTTGTGGTCATTGCATTATCTACGTGTACTTAGTCAAGGACAAGCACCCATTTTATTGCCACTGTATTGCCATGATATGGCTGAAATATTGTCCAGGTGGCGGGTTAAGACATGATCATTCATTCATGCATTATTACCATTGTGACTGTAAACGTAGACATATTCCTTCACTGTCTGATTGCATTCCACATACTAGTATGTTATAAAAGCCCCAACAGATTCCAATTTCTTTTCTTATACTGGCCTAGCGTCCTTGAAATTTCGACGCTTAAAATATTCAGTTCGTGACCAGGGAAGGTTAAGGACGATTTCATTTGTTATCGAGCAAGTCTCGTGCAAGAAAAGGATACCAATATTAAGACTATATCGGGTACCACGGAATATAATTTCACATTGACCTTCAAGAAAATAACAAGCCATGGTAGTATCTCATTACCATTGTATTCTCCTGTTGACACACTTATCAAACACATCATTCGTAACTACTACAGCTTGTTATCAGAACAAGGTATTTGCTAGGTTTGTGATTTTTTTTCAAGCCCATACGCCTATATACATATATCTATACATCTGTAGACCCACACTAACCATCTGTTAAATAGACAAGGTATAGAAGAGGCTTAATTCCAACAGTATCGCCTTCAGCTCCCCAAAAAGTCCAACCGAAAAGATAATATAAAATATAATACGAACGACTTATTTTCAGAGTAGCTCGTATTGACCCCCTAATCAAAGACAAGCTATTGAAGAATCTTACTCCCAGAGTACCATTAATCAAGCAGACAAGCTATAGAACAACCTCACTCCCAGAGAGCCATTAATCAAACAGTCAGGATATTGAACAACCTCACTCCCAGAGAACCATTAATCAAGCAGACAAGCTATAGAAGAATCTCATTCTTAGAGAACCATTAATCAGACAGACAAACTATGGAAGAGCCTTACTCCTACTGACCGACTATACAGGCCTCTCACCGTACACTCAGTGCCAAAGGAGGAAGTACCGAGATAACTAATTTTTTATAGTTTTTACCCTACTTGGGATTGAACTTACATTTACGTATTTGTTGATTCTTTACCACACTGTGATTGAGTATAATTCATTTTATAAGAGAAACCGGGGTACAGCTACACCAGCTGAGAGCCATTTTCCACTTGACATGAAATAAATAAATAAATAAACAGAACAAAGTTTGTACTCTACCTGAACATTAGCCGTAAAAATACAGCACTAGCTGGTATATATGTAATCAAAAGCCGATACCTTCCTATACCTGTCATTTGAGAAAATAGTAATGGAAAAGAAAACAGTACTCAAATGATCGGTGAAGTATATATACCTCAGGGAATTGAACGTATTCACTGTTGAAAGATACTATAACTATATCAGCTGAAGCTTGAACAATGCGTTTAAAGTTGATGAAAATTGACAAACAAAAAATAAATCATATAAAAAATAGGCCTACTAGTCAAACAGAAGGCCTTCCTAAATGTTACATCCTATGATAGCTTGTGACCTACATGTGCGTTTCAGTAAACATATATTTGTCCTCTCCGGCCGTACGTGGCAAGGTGTGTCAACAACCTGCGGATGGTCGTGGGTTTTCCCCGGACTCTGCCCGGTTTTCTCCCACCATAATCTTGGCCGCCGTTGTATAAGTGAAATAATCTTGAGTACGGCGTAAAACACCAATCAAATAAATAAATAAATAAATAAATAAATATTTGTTTCTGAAATTTCACCTTTCAAATGACATATTGATCATATGTTTCCTCCGGATAGAAAGAATGATTTGTTTATCTTTTGAGCGACTGCAGCTGGACGCCCGTTACATCATGCATATTTATTTCTTTAACTGTTGATTGAAGCGATACTGAAGAATTTTTCATTTAGAACATGCCGATCGGTTTTCATGTGTGGATGACAACGAGTTTAACCAGCGACACTTTGACGAGTTGCAGACGAATTTTCTCATACAGAGATATATGCTGATATATCACCGGTGGCATTGGACTGCGCAGATGGACTTCTTTGACGACTTGTTGTTACTAAGGCGCCGCGAGCAATGAGAGCAGTGAGATCCATAAATTTCTGTCCAAGATCAGGATTGAACCCATACCTCGTGTGTCCTACAGCGATTAAAGGGCAAACCTTAGAGCAAACACCTTAATTAGCCTCAGTGACGAAATTGTCCTACAATGACGAAAATGAAAACACCTTAATTAGCCCTCAGTGTCCTATAGTGATTAAAAGACAAACACCTTAAACAACCTCGAGTATCCCATAGTGACTAAAAGGCAAACACATTAATTAACCCCGTGCGTCTCACAGAGACTGAAGGGCAAACATCTTTGTTAACCGGATGCTTTCTACAGAGACTGAAAGATAAACACCTTAATTAACACCATGTGTTCTACAATGCACAAAAGACAAACACCTTAATTAATCTCGCTTGCCCTACAGTGACTGAAAGGTAAATACATTAATTAACAGAGGCTGAAAGGCAAACACCTTAATTAACATCATGTGTCCCACATTGACTAAAAGACAGGCACCTTAATTAACTCCGTGTGTCTTTGCAATGACCAAAACGCAAACACCTTAGTTAGCCCCGTGTATCCTACAGTTACTAAAAGTTAAACACCTTTGTTAACCTCGTGTGTCCTTCAGTGACTGAAAGGCAAACACCTTTGTTAACCACGTGTATCCTACAGCGACTGAAGGGCAAACACCTTTGTTAACCTCGTGTGTCGTTCAGTGACTAAAAGGCAAACACCTTTGTTAACAGGTGTATCCTACAGTGACTGAAAGGCAAACACCTTCGTTAACTATGTGAGGCCCCATATACATGTACAATCTCACCACAGTGACTGAAAGGCAAACACCTTCGTTAACTATGTGAGGCCCCATATACATGTACAATCTCACCACAGTGAAGTAACCATCTTTTGTAACATTTTTTTTGTTAACTGTCATTGTGGCACAATTTTCTGTCAGTATTTTTCATAACCTGTAATGAATAACATAAGGAATGAGTGTTCGTGTGTTTGGGACAGCTTTACTTCAGACGCAAAGGACTGTGGGATCCGGCACTCATTTACCATCCTTGAGACGATCGCCACGTTTTGATTATGTCCTAACGAAATTCCATTTTAATCTTTTTCAGAATAAAGCCATGTGATCGTGTATATAGTGTGTCATCTGGGTCTTTTACAAGACTACAAGTCTTTTAGATGTATCCTACGTCGACTGTAAGGCAAACACCTTTGTTAAACAGGTGTATCCTACAGAGACTGAAAGGCAAACACCTTCGTTAACCAGGTGTATCCTACAGTGACTGAAAGGCAAACACCTTTGTTAACCTCGTGTGTCCTTCAGTGACTGTAAGGCAAACACCTTTGTTAATAGGTGTATCCTACAGCGACTGAAAGGCAAACACCTTCATTAATCAGGTATATCCTACAGTGACTGTAAGGCAAACACCTTCGTTAACCAGGGTGTATCCTACAGAGACTGAAAGGCAAACACCTTTGTTAATAGGTGTATCCTACAGAGACTGAAAGGCAATCACCTTTGTTAACCAGGTGTATCCTACAGTGACTGAAAGGCAAACACTGAATAAAACCCTCCACAACTACCCACTCCCTTCTCACAGTTAAACCTAGTATGGCTATACCAATGTTATTTATTTATTGATTTGATTGGCGTATGGTAGTAAATTTTGCACTTAGACGGCGGAGGTGAGGTAAATGGGTGGAGGAACCTGGATATCTCCTAATATAATACTATGCATGTCATTATACATACCACTGCTATTTTCGAGACAGAAACAGAATGTTTCTAGATGTTTGTGGTGATAAATAACCTCTCACCATAGAGGTTCCATATTTTGTTGTCGTTTCCTTTAGTAAAATATAGTTATATATTTAGGTAAACGATAGCCTTATACAAGTAGGCATACAATTCTGCCAGGTAAAAAAATTAATTAAGCGACGCTGTACGTACATATATAGGCCTATATACACACCATTGCTCCATTAATTCAGTATCACCTTAATATTTGTACAAGTGGTGAATGTACTAAATAAAAATTCTATAATCTAAACCCGTCATTTTCTGGAAACATGCGCGTTTTTGTTAGGCCACCTAATGGTGCACTTGAAAACAATGTATGCGGTGAGCCCCGTATACTCCTTACAGCGTAGGTGCCGCTTTCTACTCTGACTTTACCTCAGTGCCAGTACGACACCTGTTGGCTCGTTGAGGTTAGCCCTACCACTGGTGTCCTTGCGCGGACCTATGAGCAGCATTCATTCATCAATTAAACTATGTCAGGTGATCGTTAAAATCATGTTGAGCATACTTTAAATGAAGAGAATGCATGTGCATCTAGTATTAATAGAAACAAAAGTTGAGGCAGAGATTAAGTGTTTTCTGACATCATTCCTGCCTTATAACCGTGACCCCAGTGACCTCTGCGTTGTTCAAGATTTCTGTATAAAATTTGATGTAAAGCGAACGTAGAGAAAAGACGCAAGTGTATGGCGAGACCCCTTCGTGTGGACCCTCTTCTCCCCTGCGCCTGCTACCATGGTGAAGCTTGAAAATGGCTTACAGTGCTTGTGAGCGTGAAGTCTTGTAACACAGAGTGTCGATTTACACCGATAGATTCTCTTAAGTTGACACAAACTGGACTTGTGCATGGTTGTTTTACTGTCGGGTAAGTTTTATGAACTGTGTTAAGCCGCCATTTGAGTTCCTCGAACAGGAAGAGGACATAATCCAGAAAGCAAGGTGTGAAAATGCTTGTCACAAACCAGTCATAGCGCATAATACAGTATGTTAACGATATCACAAGGCTAGAAATTTCACGTAAGGCGTCTGACTTCACTGTTCGAACTATTAGACTATTGCGGTAGATAAAAATATTACCATTAATAGTATTAGCTAAATATTAAGTTATACTGTTAAGCTTAATTGCAAGTAGGGTAATAATGCAGTTTCTTTTTTGTTTGTTTTTTTAGTTTTTGTATTTTTTTTTGTTGAATACTGTATCCACTACTCTCGGCCAGTTTTTATATTTATTAACAAAAATTAAGAATGACATTTTTTTCTAAATTTTTATACTCATGTGTTATGGTGTTTGAACTTGGGTCCAGTTGTTCAAAACAGGTTAAAGACTTAATAGCAAATTTAAGTTTAAGCCAAATCTTCTATTTTACACTTATCCTTAAAAATGTGCGTAACATTATATTAAGTATAAACTAAAACCGCTGGTGTTATACTCTGTCTTTGGAGTACTGAGTTTCATGATGAAGTATGACTTAATAGGCCTACCAGTATTAGCAAATACACTTTCGAAAAACTGGGCCCATGTTTATGATTATTGCATGGGGTATTATAAAAAATGCCTATTGAAACAAAATGGGCCTACACTTCACATTATTATGGTATCGCAGTAATGTGTCATGCAATCCTTTTCATATCTTTAAGGATTTTCAAACTACCGGCAATTCTCCAAACAGTACTTCATTGTTAATGTTGGTATGTATGTATTGTAATTTCTGCGTAGACCAAGTACACGAGTGTTGCTTTTCCTAACAATGGCCGTAAGCTTAACTGTTAGGCCTATTGATGAAAGCTTCTTTTTTTTTTTATGCAAACAGTTTACATCAAAATACTGGTTATGATGCACTCTTAATCAAAAATAGGCACTGGGCAGATCTGTCAGCAACCTGTGGATGGTTGTGGGTTTTCCCCGGGCTTTGCCCGGTTTCCACCCACCATAATGTTGGCTGCCGTCGTATAAGTGAAACATTCTTGGAGTACAGCGTAAAACACCAATCAAATAAATAAATAAGCGAAGAAATGTAGTCAAGCAGCAATTTTCGGATGGCTCTTTATGTGTTCAAGCACAATCAAGAAAGCTTCCTTGAGTCTGGTTAGAAGGATCAGTAGTTATCTATAATAAATATGTGTGGCCAGTAAAAGTTGAAACAGTAAACATATAATTGAAGGCCTGAAAATGAATTTCGCATAATGAAAGATTTCACAATTTTAATGTGATTGCTATACATGTACATACATCTATGTACACATACATGTGTCCTACTTTGTTAAAGCGTAATGAAGAGTGTTTAAATATAATGAGTTTAAAAAATCGAACAATGGCAGTTTAAGTTCCCCAAAGTGACACCAATTTTATTTTGTGTTTTGTGGGTGAGCCTACACTAAAAAACCCAAAAATGGAATAAAAAAAAACTGAAAATGAACCTTTTCAGTTTTTTTTTTATCTGATCTTGAGCCTTTTAAGAATTTCCTTATTTCCAAGGCTTTCTGATCATGTCAATATGTCTTCAAAAAGAATAAATTTAGGGAAAGTCAAACATTTTCCACAATTTAGCTGACTTTTGTTTTAATCAGTTTTATTGTTATTTTTATATCCTCCTCTGACATCGAAATTCCACCCGTAAAACCACAGTTTGAATTGATATGACCTTATTAATGACTGTTTCAAATGATGTGGCCATAAAATTTTATATTGATATATGTATATACATATATGATCAGTGCTTAACATCATACAGTTGGTTTTTTTAAACTCATACAACATTGATCAACTTTTTGGCTGGAGCTAACTGGATTAAATTTACAAATAGACCAGGGGGGAGAATGTATGGACTTTGATCTCAAGGGTATGTGTTGTTTTGCGTTTTTGACCCTGACTGCATGATAAAGTGGCACATATAAAGTGCTGTTCTGTTCTGTTCCATTCTTATCCCTCTAGTACAATCCACTAAAAAACCAGACGTGTAACTCATCTTGTATTTACTTAATTTATTGGTTTGGACTGCAGGGTAAATAGTTAATCAACTTCCCCTCAGTTGTCTCCCCTTGTGAGGTTGACCAGTGTTGTAAATTTTCAGGTTTACGAGCAAAAGAGCTCTGAGTTGATATTAGGTTAAATATAAGATATTTCAGTGGAATCAAGTTTTATCACAAAAAAAAATCACAGGAAGAAATTTAGCGATTATAATTTATTATAATGAAGAAATGGAGAAAGTTCTTCATTTCTCAACATAACTACTATCTGCGAAAATTGAAACCATTCACTCACTGTCTTGCCAGGCACCTGATTGATTGACAGTGTGTTTGGTCACTCATTCAACCAGTGTGCTGTAAGTCAGTCTATCAGTCAGTGTGTTAGGTCACTCAGTCAGTCAGTGTGCTATAAGCCAGTGAGTCAATCAGGGTGTTAGGTAACTCAGTCATTGTGTTACGTCAATCACTCAGTGATTGTGTGAGGTCAATCTGTCAATCGATGTGTTAGGTCACACAGTCAGTGTTTGGTCAGTCAGTGTGTTAGGTCGATTAGTCAGTCATTGTGTTTGGTCACTGGTTCAGTCAGTGTGCTGTAAGTCAGTCTATCAATTTATAAAACAGTGTGTGTGTACATGTCTGTCTGTGTGACCATCAGATTGCTGCTGTAGTTGTTCTGTTGTATTAAGCAGACCTACTGTCTGAGTGTTACCGTCCACCAGTTCTACACATGAGCATAATTATTAGCCAGCCGGAGGAACAACTTTTGCATTGTAGAGAATGGTCAGATTGCCGATTTAAACATTCTCTTTGTGTTTTCATATTTCATATGTCTTACTTTTTGTAAATCCTTTTTTTTTTCCCTCTTTGGAAATGACTTTTTCTTATTTGCAAAAGAAATTTATGAGATAGGGTATAAAAATATGGATTTCCTTAGTAGGTAGAAAATCTTTCAAAGAATGAAAACAATTAAAAATGTTCAATGAGATTGTGATTGATGTGTTTGTTTTGTGCAGTCGCAGGATGTCCAGTCTTGTGCCAGGCTCACTGTTTGAGACGTCTGGTCTGAACCGGCGGTACACTCCCACAGAGGTGGGCCTGAAGGCAGGTGATATCGGCCGCAAGTTTGCCAGGTATGTTGTTTGAGACGTCTGGGATGAATTGGCTCTACACACCCACAGAAGTGGGCCTAAAGACAGGTGATATCAGCCACAAATTTGCCAGGTATGTTGTTTGAGACATCTGGGCTGAACTGGCTCTACACACCCACAGAAGTGGGCCTGAAGGCAGGTGATATCGGCCACAAGTTTGCCAGGTATGTTGTTTGAGACGTCTGGGCTGATCCAGCTCTACAGACTCACAAAAGTGGGCCTGACGGCAGGTGATATCAGCCATAGGTTTGCCAGGTATGTTGTTTGAGAAATCAGGTCTGAACTGGCTTTACATACCCACAGAGGTGGGCCTCATGGCAGGTGATATCAGCTGTAGGTTTGCCAGGTATGTTGTTTGAGACATCAGGTCTGAACGGGCTCTACAGGGCATGACTGCAGGTGATATCAGCCGTAGGTTTGCCAGGTGTGTTGTTTGAGACATCAGGTCTGATCTGGCTCTACAGGCTCACAAAAGTGGGCCTGATGGCAGGTGATATCAGCCGTTGGTTTGCGAGGTGTGTTGTTTGAGACATCAGGTCTGATCCGGCTCTACAGGTTCACAAAAGTGGGCCTGACAGCAGGTGATATTAGCCGTAGGTTTGCCAGGTATATTGTTTGAGAAATCAGGTCTGAACGGGCTCTACAGTGGGCATAACTGCAGGTGATATCAGCCATATGTTTGCCAGGTATGTTGTTTGAGACATCAGGTCTGAACCTGCTCTACAGGCTCACAAAAGTTGGCCTGATGGCAGGTGATATCAGCCGCAGGTTTGCCAGGTATGTTGTTTGAGACATCAGGTCTGATCCGGCTCTACAGGCTCACAAAATTGGGCTTGCCAGCAGGTAATATCAGCCGTAGGTTTGCCAGGTATGTTGTTTGAGACATCAGGTCTGATCCGGCTCTACAGGCTCACAAAAGTGGGCCTGACGGCGGGTGATATCAGCCGTAGGTTTGCCAGGTATGTTGTTTGAGACATCAGGTCTGAACCGGCTCTACAGGCTCACAAAAGTGGGCCTGATGGCAGGTAATATCAGCCGTAGGTTTGCCAGGTATGTTGTTTGAGACATCAGGTCTGATCCGGCTCTACAGGCTCACAAAAGTGGGCCTGACGGCGGGTGATATCAGCCGTAGGTTTGCCAGGTATGTTGTTTGAGACATCAGGTCTGAACCGGCTCTAGAGGCTCACAAAAGTTGGCCTGATGGCAGGTAATATCAGCAGCAGGTTTGCCAGGTATGTTGTTTGAGACATCATGTCTGGTGTACAGTGTTATAGGGAATGGCATGAAACATTTTGTGCTTTGTTTGTCCCTTGTACATGTAGCGTCTGTTACATGTGCAAATTACTATTTGGTTTATCACCATAAGAAATATATCAAGGCTGGGTGTAAATATAAGACCTCAGATGAAAAGGGTATAGGTGTCTCAATTACATCTCAGATGAAAGGGATAATTTAGGTGTCAAATATAACACCTCAATCAGAACTAATTACTAATCTAGTTCGGCGTCAATCATAGCAACTCATATGGAAAGGGTAAGCTTGAAGTCAAACACACATGAAACACCTCAGATTGAAAGTTTAAGCATGTCAAGTGTAACCCCTTAAAATGGAAAAGGTTAATGAATCCTTGAAAAAGCATATGTAACTTATTTAATAGTTTAGCTTAAATAATAACTAATTTTGTATATAATATGTAAGATTATCAAACTAGAAAATATGTCAACTATTCTTTGTTTTTAGAAAATTGTAAAATCATTTTTTTTTTCATGTGGATTTTAAAAGAATGATTATTTGTGCATTTTTAATTTTATCACATGCCTACAGTAATTGTTACATGCAGACAACTTTCTCTAAAACTCCTCAGCTTAGCATGTTCCACATAGCCTTCCTCGGTAAAGTTTTACCATTGACCAATGAACAACTTTATTTGCCCTAAAATACTGTGTACCCTTTGAGATTTATTTAGACAGATTGGGTTACTCAACTGCCTATATCAAGTTTCAAAATTTTTTTTCTTCTTAATTTGAACGTGGCATAATGTGGTCCTTAGTCTTCATATAATTCCGACTCAAATCCATTTACATGTGGTCTTGTTTGATTTTAATACCTTTATATTGGAAAACTGCATGTACCTGTCAGCAAGACCCTTGATAAATGGGGATTGGCTAAGGCCGAAATGGATATCCTGTCAATGTGGCTTTAACTGATAACCTGTTATCAGACCTCACCTTTGCCATTATGGTTCCACCTGAGTGAACTCGTTAGCTATAGCACAGGCAGATGAGGGCTTTATTGGCTCTACACTCAGCCAGGTGCTTGTACAGCTGTGCTGGAATTTGAAACCCACAGCGCTATGCCAGGACACAGGTATGGATATTCTCTTGTACTGTGTATGGATGACAGATTTAGTTTAAACAGCAGAGTATGTTAAACAATCTAACATTTCTCCCGTTGACTAAATTGCACTATTATCCTGATTTTGAAAGGTCTGTTTATCTTAGAAATGTGTTTTGTGATTTGTTTGAAGTGTATGACGAAAGTAATATTTTATGACATTTATATGCCTTTAAAAGTACACTTTTGGGGGGCAAAATCTTGGTTGTAAACTGGTTAGTACGGGTATTCTTCTGACTTTCCTTGTGTATAGATCCATATAAAGATGCTCTGTCTGTCTCTCAAATTTTGAAATCTTATCTTTTAACAGAAAGATAAAATATTCACAGAAAGAGTTGCCCGAGTGCATGACAAAATCAATTTTTTGCGGATAATTCCAAATGTACATGTACTTGTTCTGTTTTTTTGGTGGGATTGAGGGAGGGGTGGCCTTGATGTTTTAGGTTTTTATACTTTACAGCTATCTTTTTTTGCCCAGGCCTTTTTTGGGATGTATTTGGTGTCTTTTTTTTTTTAGTAAAAGGAAAACGAACATATGTACTTACCCCTTGTGCTGCAATTAAAATGATTACGTTAGTTTTGTGCAGAGTGATGGTTTTTATTATGTAGGAAAGGGAACGTAGATGTGTGGTACAGAAGACCTGATTGGCTCTTCACTAAAGTCGTTTACAGGTGCATTTTGACAGCCATACCTTAGTATTAGAGCAGTCAGTGAAATGTTTATCACATGTATTCATCAGTTCATAGTGTGTTACTACAAGTTAGAACAGCAGTCCTGGTTAAACAGAACTCTCGGAGTTTATAAGTATAGAAGATACAGATGAGCCCCCTTAATCCCCAAAATTTTTTTTCTTTGTTTTGTTTTTTTGATAATTGAGTTACAAGACAGAAGGTCAGGTAAGATCATTTTTGTTTTGTTTTTTTTTATTGATAATTGATTTTTTTTTTTTTTTTTTTTTTGATTGGTGTTTTACGCCGTACTCAAGAATATTTCACTTATACGACGGCGGCCAGCATTATGGTGGGTGGAAACCGGGCAGAGCCCGGGGGAAACCCACGACCATCCGCAGGTTGCTGACAGACCTTCCCACTTACGGCCGGAGAGGAAGCCAGCATGAGCTGGACTTGAACTCACAGCGACCGCATTGGTGAGAGACTCCTGGGTCATTACGTATTGATAATTGAGTTACAAGACAAAAGGTCAGATAAAATAAGTTTTGTTTCATTTTTTGGATAATTGAGTTACAAGACAGAAGATCATGTAAGATAATTTTTGTTTCAACCTTTTTGACAATTGAGACAGAAAGTTAGATAAGATAATATTTGTTTTGTGTTTTTGACAATTGTTGCAAAGGTCAGATAAGATCATTTTTGTTTTGTTTCTTTGACAATTGAGTTACAAAACAGTAGGTCAGATAAGATCATTTTTGTTTTGTTTTTTTGACAATTGAGTTAGAAGACAGAAGGTCAGATAACATAATTTTTTGTTATCTGTAATGGATGAGGAATTTTCATTGTAACATGATACGATCACATCACATCATCTAGCTTTTTCTTTTATATCCTCAAGAAAGCATTTTTTGATTTCATTCAGGAGAGATATGTATTCTTGGTTATTTAGTTGCACACATCACCCCCACTTGGTCGTCACACAAAACATGATTGGATCCTGAGTTAGAGCTCACCTCAGAAATTAAACACGCATTTCACCGCATTTATTTTTGAGCGAAAAAGAAGAAGTGACAGCTTTTCTGGATAAAAGTTCTTAAACCAGAATAGTCAACAGCAAGTTTATTTGAATATGATTTCGATTTTGACTTTCCATTAATCATTCTTGAATCAGAATGCACATGTATATCTTCATTTTATATGTTCTGTTATGATAAAGCATTGTGCGTCTGTCTGTCTGTCTGTCTGTCTGTACCATGTTTTGGAATTGCAACCTCATCTACAGAACCACTTCATTTAGAGAAACAAAAATTTGTTGACACTCATGTCTCTTCCAGCACAATAAAAGACTTTTGCAAATAAGTCACATGGCTTTCATATATACAAAGTCTTTCTGTGAAATTGACTTTTCATGTCAACTCTGTATTTGGAGAGTATTTTACTTAAGAGTTATGATAAAGCATTGTCAGTGTGTCTGTCTGTCTGTCTGTCTGTCTGTCTGTCTGTGTCTGTCTGTCTGTCGCAACCTCATCTACTGGACCACTTCATTTAGAATTACAAAAATTTGTTAACACTTACATGTGTATGTCCCTTCCAGCACATTAGAAGACCATTACAAATAAGTCACATGGCTTTAAAATATGCAAAGTCTTTTTGTGATATTGACTTTTCATAGCATCTCTGTATTTGGAGAGTATTTTGTTTAAGAGTTATGATTGAAATGGGACAATCCTGTGTATTAATAACCTTCATAGCACGATCTATAATTCATTTATTCAAGATAGACTCGTCTTGAGTTTGTGAAATCATTGGGAAGCTAGGAAGTAACCAGAAGGATGTGGTCAATGTTAACACCAAAGTTAATTTGACAGGAACTAGCTGTTTGGTACAGGACAAAACTATTGCCATAACATTGCAACTTTTTCAGTACCGTGAATAGCTGGAAGATTATCCATTTTCTCCTGTAAAAACTTAAAAATTAATTCCAGACTTGATTCTTGAAAGAGAAGTCATGCAAAGGTACATGTGCAATATCAACCTGTCAGAGCTTATTCCCTGCCTGATTTGTCAGTGTATTGAGCAGTGAACGTCCACATGTCCATGGCATATTGATCTCTGACATGTTTGATCACTTGAAATGCCCTTACTGTCCCGAGACTGTCAATAAGGGAAGCCTTATACACAGGCAATGAATGGATTATTGATTATACACTCAGTGTTTATAGGATAACGACCGAAAAAAAGATATTATTATTCCCGTCCTCAGCAATATTTCCGGACGTTAATTGGAAGTCGGCAAGTGTGAGACTCAACGAGTGCTTTCTACAGCAGACTTTTCTTTATTTGCAACACGTTGTTTCCTACCATAAGTGGTGCCATTAATGGTATGACTGCAAGTTATTTGCTTGAGTAATTGAAAAAAGTGTTCACTGCAGTTGTAGCCTTTGAGATAAGTAAATACCAGTTGTATCAAAACATTGAGAGAGCGTGCATGGCCATTGTACATGAATATGATGGAGTGTCAGGGAAAACAAATGCTGCGCTTGTGTCTGTTCAGATTGGTCTGGTGACAGGACTAATAGCTAAAGCTTCACAACGTGTCAGGCAGATTTAATTTTTCATTCATATTTTGTATTTTGCCCCTTTATACCCAGCTTAATAAAGCAGATTAGAGAAGGCAAAACCGTATAAAGTTGGCCTCCTCATTGGATGTTCATTAACAATTCTTGTTCCTTGCTGGACTAAATAAAGCAGATTAGAGAAGGCAAAACCATATACAGTTGCACACCTCATTGGATTTTCATTAACAATTCTTGCTCCTTACTGGACTAAATAAAGCAGATTAGAGAAGGCAAAACCATATACAGTTGCACACCTCATTGGATTTTCATTAACAATTCTTGCTCCTTACCGGACTAAATAAAGCAGATTAGAGAAGGCAAAACCGTATAAAGTTGCACTCCTCACTGGATGTTCATTAACCATTCTTACTCCTCACTGGACTAAATAAGGCAGACTGGAGACAAAACCCTATCAAGTTGTTCACCTCATAGGATGTTCAGTAACAATTCTAGCTCTTTACTCAGTTAAATATGATATTTGAAATGCTTTGTTTTTCTTTGGAAATTTTGGTACTTTCACTTACTTCCCCGTTAATTATTTCTGACCATTTTATACTGTGTTTGCAAGAACAGTCTGTCTCCTTCTGCTTTTCTTGCTTAGACTTCATTTAATAAGAGGAGTAACACCTTTCAAGATAGTCCCTAATCAATAGCACTGCATTAAGACCTGGTTTAGGTGACCAATTTCTGTTGCGTCCTGTGTGAAGCCTGGGGCCTGGCTGTCACCATGGGGATCATGATTTGTGATATTGCACAACTCCCTCCATTCTGAAGTCAGTTCCAAGGCGTCACTTTAGGTTTGTCCGTAGCAGAGCATGGGCACAGGCTACACGAAACCATGGCTCCCCGCTGGGCACCTGACAAATCTACTAATGTATAATGGCAGCCGATTCATTTTGAGCAGGATTTGAACTCTTACCTTCATGACAATCACATAAGTGTACAGTCTACTTGTCTGAACAAGTGAATTTCCTATGGTAGGCCTGGTTGACAACCAAATGTGCTGTCCTGCAGATTTGAATACACAAAATACATACAGTATTAATGAATGTAACAGGGATTGTTATTTGTCTTCCGCAGAGAGCCCTTTAACGGTCACCCGTGGCCCAGAAACAGTCCTGTGTCCCGAGTGTATGATGTGGTCAACACACCCACCAAACTTATACTCCTCAACAACAAGAAAACACGGGTAAGGAATGAAAGCAGGAGATTCTCTTGTTCTTGTTTATTTATATTTAATGATCTTTCCAGGCTCATTCTGCTGAAGCACTGTTTACATCCAGCAGAATTCAGCTCCTCACATTATAGAGGTCGCATGAATTTAGCTCCTTGCATTATAGAGGTCGCATGAATTTAGCTCCTTGCATTATAGAGGTCACATGAATTTAGCTCCTTGCATTATAGAGGTCACATGAATTTAGCTCCTCACAGTATAGAGGTCGCATGAATTCAGCTCCTCATATAATAGAGGTCACATGGTTTCAGCTCCTCACATTATAGAGGTCGCATGTTTCAGCTTCTCACATGATAGAGGTCGCATGAATTTAGCTCCTCGCATTATAGAGGTCACATGAATTCAGCTCCTCACACTATAGAGGTCGTGTAAATTTAGCACCTCACACTATAGAGGTAACATTTTCAACTCCTCACACTACAGAGGTCACATGGTTTCAGCTCAAATTAAATAGGTGGTATGTTTCAGCTCCTCACATTATAGAGGTCGCATGAATTTAGCTCCTCACATAATAGATGTTGCATGAATTTACCTCCTCATATTATAGATGTTGCATGAATTTACCTCCTTACGTTATACACGCCACATAAATTCAGCTCCTCGCATAATAGAGGTCACATGAATTTAGCTCCTCGCATTATAGAGGTCGCATGAATTCAGCTCCTCGCATTATAGAGGTCACATGAATTCAGCTCCTCGCATTATAGAGGTCGCATGAATTTACCTCCTCACATTATAGAGGTTGCATGAATTCAGCTCCTCACATTATAGAGGTCACATGAGTTTAGCTCCTAACATTATAGAGGACATTGCATGCCTTCCACATCTTTCAGATTTGACTTTCTCTAGGCTTTAGAGGAAGTGAATAGGGCAGTGGCATAATTTAAAAGATAAATGAAAAAAGCTGTGCCGATGTGCGTGATTATAGCTATCAAAACAACTTTGTTGGGGGTAGCCCCAAATTGGAGGCACAAAGCTGATCTTGCATTTCTAGATTGTTCCTCAATGATGTCATTTGCAGATATTTCCCGCTGTTGGTGGAAAATATGCATAAAATAGAAGTCTAACTAGGGAATATGCCTCAAAAATGGAATTTTTTTTTCAAATTGTTCCTTAAAACATATTCATCATTATATAGTACCTTTTCATATATCTTCTTAGCCAGAAGGTTTGTCCGCTACCTGGCAATGGCCGATGATTGCTACACCAGTAAACCTGGCAGCCAATGTGTATTTGAATGTTAAAGTATGGCATTCAAAGAACATTCAAATATGTAAACAGATAAAAATTTATTATGTGTTTTCTAAGTTTGTTACTCAACATTTTCGTGGAATACACCAGAATGGTGTCATGTTTGGTGTCAACGGCACAATGTTTTAGTGAAGCAGCTGTTAAACTGTGGCAGTAAAGCTCTGGACTGTTGTGTTATAGGGAGACACCATTATGATGGAGGAAACCTACATGTATGTTGACAGATAACAGTGATAGCAATACCAAGTCTCCCTATTTGAGTACAGCATAAAACACCAATCAGTTAAATAAATAAACCAAGGTAGTCAGTTGATGACTTAAGTGACAGCAGTCTGCTGTCCCTGAGTGTGAATTCAGGAACAAAAAGAAAATGGCTGGCTTAATGCATTGGGCACAACACCTGTGCTGAACATTTTCAAATAGTTGATGAAATTCGGCCAAAGTAAAAGTAGTTCTGTTTTCTCTTACATAAAGACAAGAAATGTGTAGCTTGCACCTGGATTTTACCAGAAACCAGCATGCTTATACATGTACACTTTTACTACACAGTTTATGCAATAGACAAATTGGAATTGATGATTGCTTATCTCGGACTCAAACTGCTGATTAGATTTATATTTATAACTGTTAATGTACATGTGCATACATGTAATGTTTCATCAGATATTTGCAGTGAGCCGTATGCCTATATGTAAGCCTCTCAGGTAGTACGTGAGAAGGTCTGGCAGTAACCTGTGGATGGTTGTGGGTTTCCCCTGAGCCCGGTTTCACCCACCATAATACTGGCCGCTGTTGTATAAGTGATATATCCTTGAGTGTGGCGTAAAACACCAACCAAATAAAATAAATAAATATGTGTAAGCCTTTCGTGCTGAGAGTTCTAATAGGTTTGATTGTATACGTGGGTGTCCGTGTGTTATCAGAAATCCCACCTGTCATCTTCCCCACCAGATCGATCTTTCCTCACATTCACTGTAGAGTCATGTCAAACTTTTAGGTAATAAATTGATTACACAACCATGCAAACATTGAGGGAAGTAACTGTTGATTGGGCTATTGATTCCCAAAATCGACGTGTATAAACCTGTTTTAAACGATACCTGCAAATGAAATTATATAAACTCTTTTACATTGTAAAGTTAATGTACAGACTATTCTCATGTTCTAAGATCTTCTGCAGATTGTTTCTTTTCTGATACCTACAGCTGTGCATTCAAAAGTACAGTTACATTTGTACTACAGCTACCCTCACTACACCACATGACTACTTAGTATAATGAATGCTGAGCATACATGACATGTAAAGCAAGCATACTTTCATACGTTTGTGTGTGTAGTTTAAGCTTACTGGATAATTGTGTATGTATCAAAAGTGCTCTTGCTTTCATGCGTATGGAGTGGAAGTTGATTTAATTGCATTAATGTCATGTGTATAAGTAGTCCATGCATGCTAGTTTTATGGGTGGATGAAACTGGATCTCTCAAGATAAGCCACCAACCTTTAACATGGGCCGTCAACTGCTTATTATATATATATATATTTATACTTTATTTTCTGAGGGTGACAAATGATGAACATTTAATCCGTCAGTTACAAGAACTGTTCTTCCCAGAAACCCTCTGACTGGGTGACAAAACACCAAGCAATACAAAGCAATACAAAGTAATACAAAAAGAACACAATCAGCAAAGGACAGATTACAATCAAGATATTAATCGTGTATATATTGAAAATGGGTAAATGAAAAAGTATTTACATTTTGTTTTTCAAGCATGGTCAAATGAAACTTTTTACGAAAGGCTTTTGGAGATTTTGACTCTTTTTAAGTCCCTTTCTAATGAGTTCCACAGTTTGGGACCATTGTATGAAAGGCTTTGTTTGACGTACTTTGAGGAGGGAAATGGCACTTGGAAATTATCATTTGTGGTTGATCGGAGATGTTTTGTAGTTGCAGAGTTGACAGGTGTAAATAGTGTATTCAGGTATGTTGGGCACATTTAGTATCTTATAGTTGAGTTGCTTGAAAAGGTTGGAAGTTGGTCTTAAATAAGGGGCATTTAGTATTAGTCTAGCTGCTCTTTTTTGAAGTTTTGAGATTCTTTCTATCTGGTAATTGCTGGCATATCCCCAGATCATGCAGCAGTTGTTGATATGTGGCAGAATGAAGGAATTAAAGACAGAAATTTTTTCATTTTTTTTTTCAGTATGTGTTTGTTCCTGTATAATACAAGAAGTTTGGTTGTGATCTTTTCACAGACAGAATCATTGTGAGAATTCCAGTTAAGGCTTTGATTAATATGAAGACCAAGAATTTTGTCAGATTGTAGGAATTTAAGATTTGAGTTGCTCGCTGTAATGTTTATACGAGTATCTGGTTTACGTAATTTATGTTCAGTGCCTGATAACAGAATAGTTGACTTGTCAGTCACCAAGAGTCTTAAATACTCCTTGTCCGAAAGTGATATTGAACCCGCTCCAAATAACAGTACATATTCACCTAAGATTATCAGGTGTATATATTGACCTATGATAATCAGGTGTACATACTGACCTATGATTATCAGGTGTACATATTGACCTATGCATGATTATCAGGTGTACATATTGACCTATACATGATTGTTAGGTGTACATATTGGCCTGTGATTATCAGGTGTACATATTGACCTGTGATTATCAGGTGTACATATTGGCCTGTGATTATCAGGTGTACATATTGACCTGTGATTATCAGGTGTACATATTGACCTATGATTATCAGGTGTTCATATTGACCTGTGATTATCAGGTGTACAAATTGACCTGTGATTATCAGGTGTACATATTGACCTGTGATTATCAGGTGTACATATTGACCTGTGATTATCAGGTGTACATATTGACCTGTGATTATCAGGTGTACGCATTGACCTGTGATTTCAGGTGAACATATTTACCTGTGATTATCAGGTGTACATATTTACCTGTGATTATCAGGTGTACATATTGGCCTGTGATTACCAGGTGTACACACTGACCTATGTTTATCAGGTGTACATATTGACCTGTGATTATCAGGTGTACGCATTGACCTGTGATTATCAGGTGTACATATTGACCTGTGATTATCAGGTGTACATATTGACCTGTGATTATCAGGTGTACATTTTGACCTGTGATTATCAGGTGTACATATTGACCTGTGATTATCAGGTGTACATATTGACCTGTGATTATCAGGTGTACATATTGAACTGTGATTACCAGGTGTACATATTGACCTGTGATTACCAGGTGTACATATTGACCTGTGATTACCAGGTGTACATATTGACCTGTGATTACCAGGTGTACATATTGACCTGTGATTACCAGGTGTACATATTGACCTGTGATTATCAGGTGTACATATTGACCTGTGATTATCAGGTGTACATACTGACCTGTGATAATCAGGTCTACATACTGACCTGTGATTATCAGGTGTACATATTGACCTGTGATTACCAGGTGTACATATTGATCTGTGATTATCAGGTGTACATATTGACCTGTGATTATCAGGTGTACATATTGACCTGTGATTACCAGGTGTACATATTGACCTGTGATTACCAGGTGTACGCATTGACCTGTGATTATCAGGTGTACATATTGACCTATGATTATTGAGTGTACATATTGACCTGTGATTATCAGGTGTACATATTGACCTGTGATTATCAGGTGTACATATTGACCTGTGATTATCAGGTGTACATATTGACCTGTGATTATCAGGTACACATATTGACCTGTGATTATCAGGTGTACATATTGACCTGTGATTATCAGGTGTACATATTGGCCTGTGATTATCAGGTGTACATACTGACCTATGCATGATCATTAGGTGTACATATTTATGCATGATTATCAGGTGTACATTTTTTTAGAATTTTGTTTACCTTTACATTTTCTTTTACCTTTCACAGAAATACAGTCATCTAAGAGGACACTCAGCTTATGAGGCAGACAGGTATGAAATCCTCAGTTGTTGCCTAGTTTCTAATAAAAAGTGTCTAGGATTGTACACACATACATATGGTTACTGTAAAGTGTTTCTGTTGCCAATGTGTAAGGTAGTATATTACATCTGCGTATTCACACTGTAAAGTATTTGTGTTGCCAATGTGTAAGCTAGTATATTACATCTGCATATTTACACTGTAAAGTATTTTTGTTGCCAATGTGTAAGCTAGTATATTACATCTGCGTATTTACACTGTAAAGTATTTTTGTTGCCAATGTGTGTGTAAGCTAGTATATTACATCTGCGTATTTACACTGTAAAGTATTTTTGTTGCCAATGTGTAAGCTAGTATATTACATCTGCGTATTTACACTGTAAAGTATTTTTGTTGCCAATGTGTGTGTAAGGTAGTATATTACATCTGCGTATTTACACTGTAAAGTATTTTTGTTGCCAATGTGTAAGCTAGTATATTACATCTGCGTATTTACACTGTAAAGTATTTTTGTTGCCAATGTGTGTGTAAGGTAGTATATTACATCTGCGTATTTACACTGTAAAGTATTTTTGTTGCCAATGTGTGTGTAAGGTAGTATATTACATCTGCGTATTTACACTGTAAAGTATTTTTGTTGCCAATGTGTAAGCTAGTATATTACATCTGCGTATTTACACTGTAAAGTGTTTTTGTTGCCAATGTGTAAGCTAGTATATTACATCTGCATATTTACACTGTAAAGTGTTGTTGTTGCCAATGTGTAAGGTAGTATATACAGCAATAATTCCGGATCACATTCTCAAACTTCACAAGCTATTGCTGCATGCAGCGAATAGTCCTCTATTTTTCACATCTCACAAATTTCCAGATCTGCCATCTTCCTGTCAACAGGGTTGATACTTGCTATAGGCTTTATTATCACTTGTGCTTTACTGTACATATAAAAGTCTTCAGGAGCCTACTCTTTCGACAGCCAATGACATTGCGGCCTGCATACTGCCAGCCAGGACATTTTCAGCCAATCATAGATCGTCCCTCATAAGTGTGTATTTCCTTGTTTTGCACTAAATGCATGTACATTTGGATCTGATTTATTTGTTGACACAACATTATACAACAGCTGTAAGCAGTGTTATGAACAGCGATCAGTGTGCTTTTATTAAAACAACAGGCAGTGGAAAGTCACTGTATTATTAGTCAATACTAGTGATATGGAAAGAGGATGAACAGCCAATCAATATAGCCTAAGTTGTTGTGAGCAGATAAAGTCTATCAAGTCTGTTTTGCCTCAAAATGATCATCCCACAGATAACCCTTAACACGTCAGTGTGCAGGAAGGTATTTTTTTTTTGGGGGGGGGGGGGGTCTAGCACTTCTACATGTAGTGTGAAATAGAGTTATTCCAGACACAGTATACTTCTCATCACAGCTACATCCCATGCTCTTTTGAACCCCTGTCAGTGTCAGTAACAAAGGTGAAATCTGATTGAACCATGAATCATGCATATTAATGAAGGAAAGTTCAGGGCTTTGAAGAGTTCCTATGGCTCAGTAGATCAAGGTAGATGGTGTCAGACATCGCTAGCTTGATTAAATGAAGATGAGATCTGCATTTTAAGTCTGGAAATAGGAAGTACAACTATTCGAAGGAAGAATAAGTTATAAATAAAATGTTACATAGAGTTCAGTCAGGCTGCTCAGTACATCTTTTTCTTGACTTCCAGTATAGGTATGCTAGTTAATGTTAAGGTAAATATAAATGCTTTTCCTACCTGAAAATAGAATGTTAGTTATGTGTGAAAACTTATGTTGTTATTCAGGCTCCCAGTACCTGATCCAGAGAGACACTTCTCAGGTAAATTTAATAACATTTTTTCTATTCCTTTTCATGAAGTGTTATTTGGATGGCTTGTTAGTGCAGTCAGTGCAGTGATATTCCAGTGAGGCAGCACTATAAAGACTTAAAAAGTGGAAGTGATCGATTGCAATTTCTTATTTATTTGATTGATGACTTATGTCATACTCAGTAATAGTTCACTTATACAACGACGACTAGTAGGATGATGGGAGGAAACTGGACAGTGCCCAGGAGAAACCCACAACCATCCGCAGGCTGCTGACAGACCTTCTCACTTCAGCTGGAGTTGAGCTCACAGTTGCCACATGGGAAAATCTTGTGTCATTGTGCTCTACTAGCACGCTAATCACTAAACCATCCCGGGTCTTGATTGATTATTACATTAAAATGATTTTTGAAACTTTGCACAGTATAGCTGAAAAATTTGACTCTGAAGTCAGACACACATTACCAGACAGTATAATGGAATTCCAAAAATTCCTTTGTATGCATGGATATTAATTGATTGCTACTACATGTACCTCTGTAAAGGTCAAAAGTTGAAACTCATATTGGTCTGGTTGAGTCACAGCAGGCGAGGTCATAGAGTACTGCACTGGTGATGCAGCTGGAGTAGTATGGCATCACAAATAAGGGCATATTGCAGAAGTGTAGCCAGAAGAGAAAAGACAACAAATAATATAACCAGTTATTCAGGAAGAGGGATGTAACAAGACCAAAATGGCCACAGCCAATTTTTCTTGATAAGCTTGGGGAATTCATTAAATCAGATTTTAATCTGGAATTATTACAATGCGATGGGGAAAAAAAACAACTGGAAAAATGACGTCGCGTCACTCGTACACCGTGTACACATGGTTACAAGGCAAACCAGGGTTCATAACTGGATGAATCAAAATTGATGAGGTGGTGGCAACTTTGATTTTGTCAATGTTTGGGATTTTGCTTTACTTTGAACTACAATATCTCAGTTATTGCAAAATCATGAAGACAAAAAGTGATGCTTTTGAACTTGATGTGAGATTGTTTTATACGTCAGTGCATACATCTAGTAGTAGCAATACTGGGACCATGATGTGAAAATATTATTTAAAGAAATGATAACACTAGATGAAATGTAAATATGCATCAGTAAATTAGCCCATATCTAGTTTCACATTTTAATAAGAGGTATGTCTTTTATTTTTGCGATCTTGCATAATCAAGATATTGCAGTTCAAAGTAAGCAAAATTTTCAGAAATTCAAAAGTGCCACCATGCTATAATTTACCCCATTGATGCATGAGTTATTTCTACAAGTTTACCTGAGAACACACCTGTTCCCGTTTTTGTCACACAGATACTGTTTTGCCTTTTAAGCCATATGAGCATGGGATACGGGAGATGAAACATTGTGCTTTCAGTTTCTCTATGATGGCACATCCCTATGCATAGTAAGAATATTAAAAGTTGATTTACAGAGTTAATTTGCACATCAGAAAGAATGGCTGTGGCTGTTTAGGTGTGTTTCCATCCCTCATCTGAAATAACTAAGCTTATATTATTTGTTGTCTTTTTTCTTAATTACGTGTTTGTTCACATTGCTTCTGCACTTGCCCTCAGGCCTGTTTTTTTCCCTCAGCAATACCCAGGAAATGTGAAAACATGTGATTAATATTTTCTGCATGATCGTATGTTATTATAATTTGGTGACTCGTTGTTCTTCCTTACAGCTTCAGTATCTCCAGTAAACAAGGACCTACACATAGAGTGTAAAAACTCCAGGTCCCCACGCTTCACCCCTACCCCTACAGGAGTAGAGTGGATCAATCAGAGTGCACGACCACCCAGCCGATTCTCAAGTGAGTCTGATCAGCAGTCTTTGTTACATACCCTTAGTTATTAGGTATATAGTATCATATAGCAACGCTCGTCTGTACATCTACGCAGGCAGGGATGCATGTACAACAACTTTTCTTGCCTTCATTTTCAAAAGAATTCAAAATGAACCAAACGTGTGGAAAAAATTTCTCGTAACATCTTCTTGAGACAATTAAATTGCACGCCCATTGAATTGAAAGCTAGAAGTTCATCTGAGGCAAGTATTTTTCTCTCAGCTGAACCCAGGTACCCAGTCAAGGCTCATGTTCTTCTTCTCATTGTGTGTGCTTATATGTATTTTTTACACCTTTGATGTTCAAGTTTTCAGCTTGAAACTATACTCCAGTCCATGGAGAGTTTCAGATGTAACAAAAGTCTATATAAAATGCATGAAATTTTCCAAAGTTACAATGTTGCATTTGTTAAAATTCAGAAGATGTGCCATTGCTCATTGAATGTAAAACCAGGACGTATCCTGTGCACTTGAAACCTCTGTCTGGCTTGCTCAGAGTTAATTCCCCTCTAACTGAACTCTCTGATGTCAGTTTACATGTTTATGTCTAACCAGATGGCTCAATGGTCAACCCTCGTCACCACCACTCCTGTTATGGTCACTCTGACTCACCAGGCTATCAACTGGACACTCCAGCCATCTCACCCTCCACAAAAATTTCGCGCCTCAAGCGAGGCCCCCCAAAGTGTAACCTAGATGACACAGGACTGACGTGGGGTCAGAGGTCATACCTGTGGAGTATAGCTCGCATTTACAGTTCAGACAACATCCGCAGACAAAAACAGCAGCAGTATTTTGAGCTCCTGAGGGGAGAGATTAGAAAAGGTATGTTTACCTGGGCCTCATTTCATTTGATAACTGTAATACTCAGATGTCAAGTTAATTATCATTTGATAAACAGCTGAACACAGGATCCAGAAGTTCATATTTTTAGATTTTTTTAAATGCAATTAAATGCATTCAGATGTTTGAATCATATGGCTTTCTAGACCACACTGCCTGTGGCAGGTATCATATAATCTTTTGTTTCTTTTCTTTGTATTCTCCTGCAGTTGAACTATTTTTGAATATTGTTTAGGTCAATCTTTAATGTAAGTGAGAGAGATTTCAACATAAATGGCTGTGTTTAGAGCATGAAACTATAGTTTGTTGTAATGTCAGAGTACTGAAACACTCACAGTATAGTTCATGAAGCCCATCATAGAACTCAAACATTTGATTGCAGTTTACTGTCTTAGAAAAAAAATCTAAAAATATAAATGCCTTTTTTTTTTGCTTAGGGTCCAGCATTCCATTTGATCAACTTTACCTTATTGTTTAGGTGTCATTCATTTGTGTTTAGTTTGGTTATGCATTATGCAGACCTGTGAACTGCTTTGTTTAAACTTTCAGGTAGATTTCTCTTTTGTTTTATGCAATGAACTAAGCTGCATAGATCATTTTTTTGTCCTAACTGAAGACTTCATTTTTTTTTTTTTCATATTATATTGAATTCGTATTTATTGGTCAACATCACTCACTGGGCTTTGTTAAAGCTGAATGGTGGATGAACCAGATGGATTTAAAATTGAAATCACAATTTTGTCAATTCCCTTTTATATTCCTCAGAAATCTTAACTTCACTTAGGAGTCAAAAAGTTTACATTCTCAAAATGACATCACAATTTTGACAACTAGCTTTTATATTCCAGGCAATCTAAATTTCACTTCATGTGAAAAAAATCTCACATTCTCACATGAAACCACAATTTTAGCAATTCTTTTGTGTATTTCCAGCGATATAAATTTGGCCTTATGTAAAAAGATTCTCACATTCTCAAAATGAAATCACGATTTTGGCAACTGTCTTTTATATTCCTGGCAATCTAAATTTCACTTTATGTGAAAAAGCTAACATTATCAAAATATCTTTGGCACTTGGTTTTAGTGGTATGATGGGAACAGATGAGTGATGGAGGAAAAAGTTTTATATCACATTATGAAAGAAAAGTCAGCCAAGAAATATGGGTCTTAAAATTCACTGCATGTTTCATGGGAAGTGCTCGAAAATCCCATCATAATATCTCATCATGGTCTCATGATGCCAAGCGCGCTAAGGGGGAGATAACTTCAAATAATATATAGGAGTTGTCTCCCTTAATGTGCTGAATCATCCATCATGTTTCATTTGGCTTGAAATGAAGAAAGTACCATTACATTTGTTTAATTGTGTCAAGAGCAGTCCCTTTATTTCCTGCTTGCTTCAGTTTTAAATCTGTTAGGATCATGCCAAATTTTTTACACTTTTCAATGATATAAAAATATCAGTTAAATCAATATGTAATTTATTGAGCTAGGTTCACACTATAAATTGGGGTTTCTTTGGAAAAGATTTGGTGGCTTTGACAGTTGTGAGAGCTCTAGAAAAACTTCAAATAGAATACTCAATGTGTATGCTTCCTAGGTACTGAATGCTAGTATACACTCAAAGGCAAAGAATGAAGTACATATACTAGTATATCATATAA
The DNA here is from genome assembly GCF_032854445.1 of Liolophura sinensis. NCBI lineage: Eukaryota > Metazoa > Mollusca > Polyplacophora > Chitonida > Chitonidae > Liolophura > Liolophura sinensis. The sequence continues at coordinate 6,017,648 of NC_088304.1, read as the reverse complement.
AAGACCATAAAAATATTCTAGAAATAGACGAATTTTCTTTCTGCTAGAATTCATCCAACCGTGTCAAATTCAAAAGTGTGTGTGTGTGTTATTTATTTATTTATTTGATTGGTGTTTTATTTTGGTGGGAGGAAAGCAGGCAGAACCAAGGGAAACCCACAAGCATCTGCAGGTTGCTGATAAAAGGAATAAAAAGGTTTATCTAGTTGATTCGTGTTGAATACAGCATTTTTCATCTCTGAAATTATCACATCTAACGAGGCGTATCACGAACCTCCAGACTATAAACACTGACCAGACCAGCCAAGCAGCCTCACTGGTCAAGATCTAAAATTCCTGATTAGTCCCTTCAAACATTGTTGGAAGGATTAAAATGTGTTAACAACTATAGAAAATGTAATTCATGTATGTTATACTCAATACAGCATTTTTCCTCCATTTAATTATACTTTAGTACTCTATTTGTGGTAATTTCCCTTACTGCCCCTCTCCCTCGTTATAATATGCTTCATTATTTGATGAGAGTGAGTAAAACATGGTCTCAAGTTTTTCATAAATGTTGTTGTTCTAGGTATCTTACAGAAAACCTATAGATTTTGTAAATTCTTTACACTGAGAAACTTAGTTGTCATGTAAAATATTTCAGTGAAAACAATGACGTGCTGATTTGGCATAACATTTGATGTCCAGCATTGTACTTTGTCTTTTCCCATACAGCATATGTGTCACAGGTTAACAAACTTCATACAACACACTTCACTTACAACACAGCAAGCAGATTTGTCCCCCAACAACAGTGTCATAAAGAGGGAGAGGTGAGATTGTAAAGACTTGATCTAAATTGCAAAACAAATTACACTTTTAACTTATTGGTCGTCGAGGAAACCATGTATTAAACATACATGTGCATGAATGAGAATCATAACATGTTGATGATGTTTAAAGAGGTGGAGGTAGCTTGACTTGAACTTTCTGTTTTTTATTCGTTCCACTAGGGGGTCACAATAGTGATGTGGTTTATCGCTATGCACAGTACCTGGAGACTCCTCGTAAGACTCGCTGTGGGAAAGACACATGTATTCAGCGCTCCATGTCCGCCCCACCCCGGACCACTCGGTCCACCCCCAGACCTCGAACGGGGTGGGACAACAATGCGAGGTACTCGAATTATACTAGACAATTATCCCTAGGCTAATTCATTAATACTTTTATATATGTTTACAAGTATGATAGCAAATAACATGGAATTAAAGTAACTCCAAGTGTTAAAGTCATAAGAGTAAATCAATATTTTGACCAGGTGTTTGTGCCTTCCTAAGGAAAGTATGCGGAATTCGGAATCTACATGTATGCTAATATATATGTTATATATGTTAAATGATTGAAAATTTTTTGGCCAGATTGTGAGAATTTTGCTGATTTTGTGTAAAACTGACTTTGAATGATGTTTCAGCTGATTCTAACAAATACATGTATGTATCTCAGAGCATATAGTATAGGCACATATAGACTCTGAACTGTTTATTTAATATTCATTTTCATTTCTGAGTGTGGCGGTTAGTTATGCTTTTGTAATATATGCATGCAGAAAAGTGGCAGTCCTGAATATGTAGTCTGTTTTACTACAACCGTTTACAACTCTTTACAACCATTTATGTATGTAGCTTCATAGGTGATACTTTCAGTTTTACCTGCCATTCAGTCAAAACCAATTACTCTGACACATTCACATGTACACACAAATGGATACAAATCACAGGATTTACTGACAAGATTCATTTTCTGCAGCTTCCCATACTACCGCCCAGTTCTGGGATAGCTGCTACACCATGGACTAAACACCCTGGAGACTGATTGACTTCACCAGTGTAATTCACACAAATGACTGAGCCAAACTTGGTACAAAGGGTACCACATTTCTACGATAAAACCAATGGCATTCAGGTCCAGATTATAGATAAACCCAATCATAACTTTTCCTTTATTATGAGAAATGCAACAACTTGGTATGTAAATTATCAGAAAAATCTCCAAAATCCAACTACACTATGTATTTTTCTTTTTGTAAAAGGTTTTTGTAGATACATCTATGAACGGTTTTCTCTGTTTTCTTAGATAACTCCCTGTGCTAGCTGTAACTAAAATTGAACTAGCTGTCAATCACTGATTATCGCATGGTGTCTGTGCTCACTGAGGCATTTTTAGTGCACTTCCTGATTGACTAGATATAAATCAGGAGGCCTAACTGTAAACTGGTCAGTTACTAGTGAGTCCGACCGGGCCTTCACTGACTCGACTTGCATTGTCCTCTCGCTGTTTCATGACATACATGTATGAGTCTGCAGGCTCAAAGGCTGAAGTAAAGTTTTGAAATATTTTGCATCTATTCAATTTGTTTACTGTTTAAATAATTAAATTTCAGAACACCCCAAGACCATGATGTGAAAAGGATCTACTCAAAACGGAAAACAAAATCCAGCCAATCAAAACATTGTGACGAGTCATCTGACATATCATCCGATCAGTCTGGTTCATCCCTGACAATTGACACGGGCAGTTACAGACCAAGGGAGGGAACTGTGAGACCTAAGTCGCGGATAGGACGCACATCTAACCAATCAGGTAACAGATGCTGCACAGAATTTGCATCACAGAACAGATCAACAGTCAATGTAAGAAGAACCATGTATCTGCATCTCCTCGTAAATCAGTTGTGATCAGACACATTTAACCAATCAGGTAACAGATGCTGCACAGAATTTGTATCACAGAACAGAGGGACAGTCAATGTAAGCAGAACCATGTATCTGCACCTCCTCATAAATCAGTTGTGAGTAGACACATTTAACCAATCAGGTAACAGATGGTGTACAGAATTTGCATCACAGAACAGATCGACAGTCAATGTAAGCAGAACCATGTATTTGCACCTCCTCATAAATCAGTTGTGAGTAGACACATCTAACCAATCAGGTAACAGATGCTGCACAGAATTTGCATCACAGAACAGATCGACAGTCAATGTAAGCAGAACCATGTATCTGCATCTCCTCGTAAATCAGTTGTGATCAGACACATTTAACCAATCAGGTAACAGATGCTGCACAGAATTTGTATCACAGAACAGAGGGACAGTCAATGTAAGCAGAACCATGTAACTGCACCTCCTCATAAATCAGTTGTGAGTAGACACATCTAACCAATCAGGTAACAGATGCTGTACAGAATTTGCATCACAGAACAGATGGACAGTCAGTGTAATCAGAGCCATGTATCTGCACCTCCACATAATTCAGTTATGAGCAAGCCATGGTTTAGCGGTTAGAGGTACTCGTTTTTCAATGACTAGAACACACAAAACCGGCGTTGAACAGGGAGTTCATAAATTCCCTTGCTGTCAGTGTTTGTGGGCCATAGACAGTGACAAAGAGAAGTTGATGCTCGCATGGCCATTTGCACAGTCTCTAACGTTCCTTGAAGATTGTTCATCTTCCACCACTATGGCACAGCATATCTGTACCTCACAAGATGTGAGAAAGGTCAAAAAGTTATGAAAGGCATAGTTTTCCCTAGGCATAAAACTGACCATAGTCATATAACTGAAAATTGCTGAGTATAGTATTAAAAATTTCATACTCAACAACATTTCATACTCCACAACATTTCATACTCAACAACATTTCATGTTCCACCACAATTCATACTTCACAGCATTTCGTGCTCCACAACATTTCATACTTATGCTCCACAGTATTTTATGCCTCACAACCTTTTGTACTCATGCTCCACAGCATTTCATCCTCCACAACATTTCATGCTCCACAACATTTCATGCTCCACAGCATTTCATGTTCCACCACAGTTCATGCTTCACAGCATTTCATACTCCACAAGATTTCATGCTCCACATCATTTCATGCTCCACAGCATTTCATGCTCCACAACATTTCATACTCCACATTTCATGCTCCACAATATTTCATACTGATGCTCCACAGCATTTCATGCTCCACAACATTTCATGCTTCTTAACATTTCATGCTCCACAGCATTTCATACTCATGCTCCACAACATTTCGTACTCCACCACATTTCATGCTCCACAGCATTTCATGTTCCACCACAGTTCATACTTCACAGCATTTCATACTCCACAGCATTTCAAGTTCCACCACATTTCATGCTCCACAACATTTCATGCTCCACAACATTTCATGCTCCACAACATTTCATGCTCCACAACATTTCATACTCCACAACATTTCATACTCCACAACATTTCATGCTCCACAGCATTTCATGCTCCACAACATTTCATGCTCCACAACATTTCATACTCTACATCTTTATTTGTTATACATAAAAGACATTATTGACAATACTATTGAGGGCTCACTTTAACAATAATTTGCAACTAATTTGCAATTTTTTGTGACTTTGCGCAAAACATGGCACCTTTTGAAGTCCTTTGTTATTTTCCTGATTTCCTGACAGGGATTAATCTGGGCATTAAGCCTAATCACCAGAGCCAGGCCTAGATTGTAATATTGTGTTCCAAAGGGTTTTATTATAAGCCAGGGCAACCCTTGTGTGTTTTAAATTCTCCTTGCCACTGGGTAACACAGTGGTAAAATTGTTAAATGATTAATGAACAAATTAATGGAGCATTGCTTGGACAGGCCTGCATCCCCTGGTAGATCCACCATTATTACAGTAAATAAGTTTGAAGAATGTTTATCTCACTATCATTGAAGTTACGTCCAAATGTCATTACACTATGATGCTCTAATGTTTTACGTCTTTCTTGTAGCATCAAAGAAAAGTTTGTCCCAAAAACAAGCACCTTTAACACAGGAAGATGCTTCCAAAAAGAAATCAGAAAAGACGGATCAGTTAAAGCAACATATTGAAACAGAGACCTTTAAAACTGATACAGAAACACCAGGCTTGGATGGTGCAGAGAAGAACGATAAAGATTCTTCTCCACAAAAGGAAAGCAATTTTGATGCTAAGCCAGTCAGAAGTGCTGAAGGGAAAACAATGTTGGAAACTGAAACTTACACTGAAGAAACCGATGTGGTTGCCAAAAGTAGAAAAGATCAAGTCAGCAGCAGGAAATCATCCAAGTCTTCAACAGATCTTTTTACTGACTCCAGTAACCACGGTAACAAAACCAGCATTGTTTCCCATTGTAGCAAGGACTCCATTGAAGCTGAACCTTTGTCATCAAAAGAATATAGCAAAGATATTGAGAGCCTTAGCACAAGCTCTAGCAATCTGGGGAAGGAAAGCAAACCCAAAGTGACGAAAGTCAGGGTAGGATCAGCCACTGAGAAAGAAAGTGTCAACTGGAACAAAGACACAACAATTCCATCTAATAGAAGTTCCATTGTTGCTTCTTCCAACAGCAGTCAAACATCAGTCATTTCCAGGAATGAATCTAGTGACGTTCTCAACAGAACATCTGCAAGTCAGTCTCTTCTGGGTAACAAAGAAAACCAAGAAGCCATAGAGAAAGAGAAAATCCCTGAAGCTGACTCCAAGAAAGAAATTTTGATTCTTTCTGAAAGCAGTAATGATAAAGAAACTTTGGTAAAGACTGAAAAGAAAATAGACAATGACTTCAGTTCTGGTGAGGAGGGAAATTATCAAAATTCAAGAAGTTCAACAACGCAAGATCATCCTGAGAAACCCCAAACTGAGAGCACTCTCAGTAATGAGATGATTGTTAATGTTAATGAAAATGACCAAGATTACAATTCAAAAGTAGCAGAAACTGCTTTAACAGAATCCTCAAAGAAAGACACTGAAAAGGAAGTTGTTCTTGGTTATAAAGAAACCTGGGATCCCCTGATTGGGAGAGTTTCACCCATACCCTCCATTGGCAGCGATGACCTTGAACCTGTTGACCCTGAACTCTTGGAATACTGAAGATGAAAAATATCACGTTTCAAAGCCTCTTTATATTAACAACCATTTTTTCCAAGTCACATATCGTGCAAGTTCACTTGTGGGTTACCATTTTCAAATTGTTGCCTGTAGGCCACTGTATAAGTGCAGTAAACCAGTTAGGTCCTGGATTAGCACGAGATACATAACTAGATGCATGTATATGGTATATACATATATATAACAAACTATTACAGGATCTGCGATGTCATTGTGATGTACTGTATTTCACCTAAAGTTTAGTATTTTCTGAGTGAAGCATTTTGCTTGATTCTGATCGATTCATCCACTTGATAAGGCCGTATAAATGTCTGCAATATGTTGTAATAGGAATGTTGACAATGACAGTAAAATATAGAGCTTGAGACTCATTTTCGCAAAACCTTTCGTAACTCATGTTTTCATAACTTTTCTCATAATGATGGTGTTACAATCTCGACCAGGTTGTGTAAGAAAGAGATTTTATTCACCAAGTTTTGTGAAAATGGTGTGAGGAAGGAAAACAGAGTACAGATTGTAATGTCTGGGTCTGGTAATGCCTGAGCCTAGTCCATTGTGCCGCTTACAGTATTATCAAATTAATAATCACTCAGTAGTCATTGTCATATCGTCAATATTTGATTTATGTCAAAGAAAACCTTTACTAATGTAAAGTGTAAGAGAATAATTGTTCCTGAAAGGCTGGCATAAGTGAGAATGTCTGCTGCAATGTGCGGATGTTCGTGGGTTTCCTCCCACCATAATGCTGTCGTATAAGTAAAATATTCTTGAGAACAGTGTAAAATACCCATCAAATAAATAAAAAAATAAACGAAGGGTTGGTGATTGCAATTTGCTTTTGAAACACTGAATTGTAGAAACACTGAATCGTCATACTGCATTGTGTTAAATGTTTCATTTGTGAAAAATCCTTCTCTGCATGTAAGTGGATTGTAAAGCAAGCCGCTCCCATATGGCTGGATCATCAGTGGCGAGAACTGTAGGGTCAAATCCAGGTCGAGTTATGAATTTCACTGATCTTGATCTGTCAGTAGAGGAAATTATATTTACTTTAATTTACAATATATTTGGTTTGTTAGCAATCTTATTTGAGAGGCATACAGAGAGGAATGGGGTGTTTCATGTTTGTTTAATTTTGTTTTTCATTTGTTTTGTATTTATTTTTTATACAGCAATACTTGTATGGTTTATTACAATTTATCCCAGGATATGTGTGTGTCTAAGCAAAATAATACCAAAGCTCTCGTCTGGATCAAAAACTGATTTTGAATTGTGTTCAAGCATGTTTAGTGACTACAATTGTTTGCTTACATATGTTCAGGCATGTTTAGTGACTACAATTGTTTGCTTACATACGTTCAGGCATGTTTAGTGACTACAATTGTTTGCTTACATACATATTAATACATATGTAGTATTAATTGGTTTGATTTATATATATATATATATATATAGCTTAAATATATAATGTTTCTCTATCACAGGTATTTTTTGTTGATGTGCCTGAGTTTTTCATTACAGATATGCAAGTAATACCTTGCAACAAGAATATATGAAATACTTGTACATCACAATGAAAGAAAATTACATTGACGAATGTGTAATTTTGTCATCAGTTTCAGCTCATGCAATTTTAGCATTGAAGTCCCATTATCCCATTATCATCCATTGCAATGCTTTGTTCAGTCTGCTGTGGTTTTAATACAGGACAGGTGTAAAGGCTTCACTTGTTATTGATATTTTGTAATTAAATGCGTTATGGTGAAGGATTCATGCATTAGATAATTCTTTTAAGGTTTGAACATGCTGTGAATATCATAGAAGAAACTTTTTGTCACGCTTTGCTGGGAAAACTTTTGAATATATTAATTGCCATTCATTTTTGTGCTTTTACTATTTACAAAATCAAATTGTTTGATCAATTTTTGTTTTTTGGTTTTTTTTTTTTCATCTTTTCGGTACTTGTTTGTTCAGTGTCAGTAGAGGTTGTGAACTATGACAAATCTAATAAGGAAACCAATATGGAAATACCTTTGTTCTGCTTACTTCCCCACCGTTGGTTTTTATTCATACCCTTAGCTCTCGTCAGCCAATTGGCACCTGATCAGCAAGACCATATGCTTTAATCCAGTTCATTCTTAAGTTGTGGCTTTAAGTCAGGAGGTTTGTCGTGTGTGTGACAAAGGGCGAAATTTCTGCCTGGGTGGAGGTCAGGAGGTTTGTCATGCATGTGACAGAGGGCGAAAGTTTCTGCCTGGTTTGAAGTCAGGAGGTTTGTCATGCATGTGACAAAGGGTGAAATTTCTGCCTGGGTGTCAGTCAGGCGGTTTGTCATGCATGTGACAGAGGGTGAAATCTTTTGCTTGGTTGGAAGTCTGGAGGTTTGTCATACATGTGACAAAGGGCGAAAGTTTCTGCCTGGCTGAAAGTCAGGAGGTTGTAATACATGTAACAAAGGGCGAAAGCTTATTCCTGGTTTGAAATCAAGAGGTTTGTCAGGTATCTGCCTAAGGTTGGTGGTTTACTCCTGTTTTTCTCCGTACATCCATGAACCTGTTAGCTGCTGTAGGCTACCAGTTAAGTATTCTTGTGGAATATTGTTTAACCCCAAGCAGATAAATATGTTAAATACTTTCTTCCCACACCAGACAATACGAAAAAACAAGTTATTGCCAGTTACCATGTCAAAATACAGACGAATGGATCAACAAGTACCTGGAAAATCCCCAGAATTTGACATATTCCTACAATTGACTTCAGTGCCAAATTTGATTCAATTCAGCCCATTAGGTCTAGAGATATCACACTGTCAGTGTTATTGTCTGCTACAATGATTAAATACAAATGCTAAATCTTAACCAATTCTTAGGGACATTAGGCTGGAAACCAGACTGGCCCATCTATTATGGAGACATAGCACAGCTGTTGCCCGCTACATGTGGCCAATACATGGCTCATTTGGTTAGCACGCTAGTGCAGCGTAATGACCCAGGAGCCCCTCACCAATGCGGTCGCTGTGAGTTCAAGTACAAATCATGCTGACTTCCTCTATAGACGTACTTTGGAAGGCCTGTCAGCAACCTGCGGATGGTTGTGGGTTTCCTCGAGGCTCTGCCCAGTTTCCACCCACCATAATGATGGCCACCATTGTATAAGTGAAATATTCTTAATATGGAATAAAACACCAATCAAATACATAAATAAATAAAACTACATGTACAGATGAATGGACAGGCTAACAAAGCTGATTTTCTTAAAGGCAAAGAAAACACTAAAATAAAGTATTTATCATATAAAGATCATTAAACACTGTCCAGGGAAATAGTCTGATTTATGTTTTAGTATTTTTCTAACCAACTAAAATACAGGATTCTAGGGTGGCCCGTTGTGATCCAGAGGGTATCAGCGATCTCACAGGAATAATTTTAGCTTGAAACAGTGCATTCATAGCTTTAAATGAAGATGCATTTTGAATGATGAAATATAGCAGTGTATGTGTGTCAAGTGGCGAAAAGCAGAAGTGACATCAAGTTACTGATGTGAATAGTCTATTAAAATGTAATGTACTACTGTTCATACCATAACAAGGTCATTACAAAGTCAGAAAAGGCCACAGTAGAATCAAACATTTTAAATTCATTTTACTAGATCGAAAAATATAGACCAAATCATTTTCCCCAACAATATTTAATGGTGTTTCAATTGACATGCACTTCATGCTAGTGAGTTTTTAAAACATTTAAAACCCATAATATAAAGCTTCAAGAATCAAACTTCTTTGTCTTATTAGTTCTTGAAATATTGTCCAGCTTAGCTTACCAATTTCTTTCAGTTTTTCCACTTGATTTCATCTGAATCATACACGTATTAAAATGCCACGCAAAATGTGCTTTAGGAATAAATCAAGTTATTAATCCACAAAACTTTCTGAAAATGGTTTTCATCTACAATTCTGCTCCTACTGGCTCAACTGGTCAAAGTGCTGTAAAAAAAAAAGGATGAAAGTTCAAATCAAGCTCTTGCTGTTTTAATTGTAAAGCCATGTGCCACGCTTCCATTCAATATCATAAACTGTTCTTGAAATAAGATCTAGAAAACTGATGCTTGATGGACAGACAGACAGACGGTCTGACAAGACGAGGTGTAAACCTATAGTCCCTTCTGGCACCGGTAGGGACCCATAAAGAAAGTAACATAATTCATGGTTTGAGTATACATATATGTTAATATATTACAGACATGACACTATTGGTAATACAAGAGGATATAAACAAAGTTGTCGGCAACATGACTATACTACAATGTATGATGCTTCATTTAACCAAGACTGGGGTAATAATGAGGTTTTAGATATACATGAAACACTGGTCAAACCCTTGAAGATAATCCAGTTTTCTGCTGTGAATTATCACTCGGTGATTATGCTCCGTATCACTTACCTGCAAGCTTTCGTTTCTTTTCAATTCATACAGATTTACTTTCTCACACCAAAAGGATTCAAACTGGGATATATCTGATCCCAGATTCTATCAAGTGAGACATCTTGATTCAACCAGTTAGCTCAGTTGGTAGAGTGGTTGAACTAGATACCCAAGTCATCCGTTGAAGTCTCACTCCAGTAATTATTTTCGTAGAACTTAAAATAGTTCATTTAGTGTCGAAAATTAAATCTGCATGGGCATGAAAAAAAAAAAGAAATGAAGGCCCTACTGCAATTTTTGAACTGTCTCTGGCAAAAATTATTTCTAAATATTTTCCTGAGCATTATTTCATCCAGGTTCAAACAATAGGCGCATTTTCCCTTCTAACATATGAGGGTTTTTTTTTTTTTATATGGGAAACCTAGAACCATGTGACACCACTGAACCACTTCCACTGTGGGCCAACTAGAACCATGTGACACCACTGAACCGCTTCCACTGTGGGCCAACTTGAACCATGTGACACCACTGAACCGCTTCCACTGTGGGCCAACTAGAACCATGTGACACCTTTGAACCGCTTCCACTGTGGGCCAACTAGAACCATGTGACACCACTGAACCGCTTCCACTGTGGGCCAACTTGAACCATGTGACACCACTGAACCGCTTCCACTGAGGGCCAACTAGAACCATGTGACACCACTGAACCGCTTCCACTGTGGGTCAACCTTTCTGGCAGGCAACATATCCAGTAACTTAAAGGGTTCATTTCTACTTATCCCTTTAAGATGTGGATGTCTCATGTCCACTCGAAACAGGTTTCTTCATGTCCTGAGGAACCAATGCAACAAAACTGAAAACTTAAACAGGAAGGTTCATTCATTGTCTTGAAAAACTGACTTCTTACAGACGCGTCTAAACAGAGCAGATATTAGGTATTTATTTAACCCCTAAACATGCATATATATCACATATGAAATTTTAGATGGGTTGACCTTGAGAACAGATAACTGACCTTCAGAACAGGTAACTGACCTTCAGACCAGACCAGATAACTGACCTTCAGACCAGATAAACGACCCTCAGATCCTAGCATTACAAAGCGAATGCGAAGACTGTTAGGCACACTGTATATTGTATATTGTTGTACATCAACATTCACAATAGTACCACACACATGCACATGACTTCACAACTACAGTGAAACAGCCCACAACCACATATCTATATAACACATTTCCATGGTGACATTATTCCATTACAGGCTGTACACTTATAATATATATATATATACAAACATGTGTAAGATAGCTCCTTGTATTAAGATGACAAAATTAATTTAATGAAAATGGACTACATTAAACATGCTCCATGCAGTGGTCACAAGCTAACTGACATTTAATGTACATATGCTCATTTAATTATAACATTTAACTTTAAAAAAAAAAAAAAAAAAAAATTTCAGACTGCAATGTGTGACTGTACAATATGCTGTAGTGTTTTATCTACTCCATATAATGTAGCAATATCTGAATTAGTATTGAAGGGATAAACAATCGATGCTAACTGGCTGACAGTCTAGGTTAGGTATAGCCTGGACTTGCCTATCTCTAACACCAGCCAATCAGAAAGGATTCTGTACCCCTTTTAGTTCCAAACATACATGTATTCCGTGAAACAACAGAGAAAATTTTCCCACATAAAGTGACTCGGGCCTAAACTGTGTAGTCTGTTGCTCCTTTCTGCCTTTTGCGATGACATCTGGTCAGCTAACTGGTAACATAGTACTCCAGTATTACGGAAGACAATGGACAGTCTGGCCTGGACCCGAATCGTCATTACGCAGGAAAAGTTGCCTTATTTCAGTAAAAGCCACCATGTATCACACTGGTTACCTACATGTAGGTGGAGGCTATTCTGCTGGCTACATGAACATCTCTAAATCAAAACTGGTTATTTGCTGGCATCACCATAAAGGTTGTGAACACAGAAACAAAAGCAATGAAAGCACTAATCAAGTGTATGCTATTCAACCTTACATATAACTTTATAAGAGTATAGAAATAACCTTATTACACGTAAAAAGCATTCAAAATTGATGCAGCCATCATCAGAATGCCCAGCAACAGCCATGCCTTTTTATTTCACCACCAGCATGAAGCCTTGGGATTACTCATTGGGCTTCATGAATAATCCCACTAACATCCAATATGATGACCTCACATCCTGTTTCCTTCCATTATAGCCCTGTATACCAATTGTAGGCCAGACTGTACATCACACAGATAAACTTGATCATGATTCCATCAGTAGGTGAATATAGGTCAAATTGCTTCCCCTTGTCAACAAACTGTGGTACATCAAGTCCTTCAGGTTTTATACATTTGCAAGGATTGAATTCAGTAAACATAAAAAATTAAAATAAAAGTGAATGACTTCTTCAGATATACATTGTAGTATATAAACATACAAGTTTAGGCAGTCTTTCCTTTAAACACGGATACAGTTAGTAAATGAGTAGGAGTCCTTCTACAATCAAAAAAAAAAAGAAAATAAAAAAAAAAACATCATATTCATAATTATTCATGTATATAAGTGGAACTTTCTGAGTGAAAACATCAATGTCCATTGGGATGATCTGCACAAGCATGGCCACAACATAAAACGTCTTTTCTACGCCTTCTTGTATTCTATTCTTTCCACTTTGACGTCGTCCTGGATCAGCTTGTACACATAGGCTACAACCGTTGACTGTTGGATATCCAAGATGACAAATGATGGAACAACACTGCTGAAATTCAAAAAAACAGTTGATTAGCCATATCAGCATCCGACGGCAAATTTTATTCAAGTCTAGTATTAAGTTTCGGTACTATTGGTCTGAATTTATCTTAAGTCATGTATGTATCATACCTTCCAAAACACTTTGTTTTTTTTTAATTTGGAAAGGGTCCCCAAAACAGAAATTTTAACATGAAGGTGATTTTAATTAAAACATTCTATGCCACAGTTGACTGAAAAACAGCTATTCTCATTAGCTTTTCCAGTTGAAATGTGGCAGTCTATTGCTATTGCTTGGATTATTACTCTATTATTATTATTTTACCAGTGGTGAAGTTAAAACAATTTTTTCCAATATCTAAATTTATTCTTTTCATTTCCAAAAATAAAGAACCTTATTGAAAACTAAAATGTGAAGCCTTAATATATGAAGATGGAAACTGACCTGTCCAGGGCATTGTATGCTCCTGTGGCTGAGCCAGGATTGATGTAGAACTTCCCCTCATGTTCAAAGGCTTCAAATTTGTGGGTGTGTCCAGATATTAAGATATCCACATCCAGCTGTCGTTGAGTCATGGCTAAACTCTCTGTGTCCCCCCAGGGCACAATCTGGTGACCGTGGCAGAGGCCAATACGAAACTGACCTACTGTCACTACCTTCTGCTCGGGGTAGTTTAAATTCTGAAAATAATAATCAGAATGGCAGTTTCTCAGTTACACTGATCTGATGATTCACAATAACGATAAACAACAATACGCCAGCTTATTTACCACTTTAAATTAATTATTTTAAAACACAAAAATCCAACTTTTATTATGCTGACCACAGAAGGTTCACTTGATGTCTTAATCCCACTGACTGGAAACTGGGTGATGACACTAACTTACCTTTTAACAATTCAGCCTACACTAGGTCACATTTACCTAAAATTGTCTGGAAGCTAGTAAACCAATGATTATTTGTTTCTAAATTCAAATTATGTATGAAAGATGTTTATTTGTACAAGAAGGTCTGTCATTAATCTGCCGGCCTGGAATGTGCATTCACCTCAAATATTACACCAATTTAAAGGGAAATCCCATTAACAAAGTTTATGAGTTTCCAAGGGGTAAATGATTAAGACCCCGATATTCTGATTTGCTTCCCATAATCATAAACAATTTACATCCAGCCTTTGACTCAGTAAGTGCATTTCAATTTGAAATTTTACAGAGTCACACAGTAACAAAATGTTTTGTCACTTTGCCTCAGAATATGAAATATTGCCTGTCACACATACATATATAGATGTAAACGACTGAGTGAATGAATGAATGAATGCTTAGGGTTTAACGTCGTACTTAACAATTTTTCAGTCATATGACGACAAAGGAGTCCTCACAGTGCATGTGTTGTGCCTTCTTGTTGCAAGACGGATTTCCACAGATCTTTTTATTTGGTGCTGCTTGACCAAAAGCAAGAAAGCCGCTCCACCTAAGCCATTATAATGATAGGGGTCAACCAGTCGTTGCACTACCCCCTTAATACTGAATGCTAAGCAAGGAAGCTACCTCTTCCTCTTTTAAGGTCTTAAGTGTGACGAAACGCAGGATTGACCCTGGATCTACAAGCCCCGAAACGGATGCTGTACCAACTGAGCCATCAGACCGCTAGATGTAAACGACATTGTCCTTTCACACACACATATCTGATGTCATTCTCCAAAAACTGCCGCACTTGACATCATTTCTACATGGTTCTATATAACGCCATATCAAGTGCATTATTAGTTCCAAAGAAATTGTTCGTCAAGGTCATATCAAGAGTCACTATGGTTCTGGAAAACATTTGGCATCCCAAACCACTGGCTGCCCAAACAACATGCAAACAAGCTGCATTAAAACTAACAAGTAAATAATACAAAAATATGATGGTTCACCAATAAAATCATATGAATTTCTTTCATTCACAAAAAGCTCTTAGAAAGCATTAATTATCTTTTGGAGTTCCTTTTTTTAATTTTCTTTTTGGCACAGTCACAATATCACCATTAAAGTTTGTGATCAGAATGTTTTTCCAGATATGGCCCTGTTAGTACCAGTGATGTTATTCTTATGTACAGCAAACCTTTTTGAACCATTGGGTTCATTCTGTTCTAAAAATGGCCATGGAGTGGCTCGAGTATTTACCTCATCAAAATCCCCTCGTACGACATGCACATCACTGGCTAACGTCTTCAGATAGTCAAATGATTCCTTGGTGCACAAGTTGCCCGTACATAAGATGTGTTGTATTTTACCTGGCACCAGCAGCTTTTTGAAACGCCCAGGTAAGCTGTTACACCTGTGAGGAATGTGAAGGTCGCCTAATACTAAGACCAACTGAAACATATAAACAGATAACATATCAATGTACCATACTATATATCATGTTACACCTGAAACAGAATCATTGAGATTTCACTCAATAAAACATAACAAGAATTCACCATCACATTAGAAAATATGAATCTCTTTGTAGGTTTTTAAAGCTTTAACGGTTACAACTTACAGAACATATTGTGGGGTTTATTATCAAGATTGCATTTATGTTGTGTACACAATCAAAAGTTTATGCTGTGGACTTTCACAATGCAGGCTTTACCGCAGGCTTAAGTTCAACACCATAATGTATTTGAGTCAAACAAAGTCTGACTCCGATTTTCACTCCAATTTATTATTTTTTTTTCCTAAAAAAATTAAACAGCATGACATTGTTATTTAAAAGCTGCCCTTTGAAATTCTCACAAATATTGACATAACAAGCAATATTTTATGGAAAAATCATCTTCAGATTTTAGTATTTATGCATAGAATTACTAAGTACAATGTTTTAGTCTGAGACATAAGCGTTTAACTCCTTGAACTATGCAAGGCCAATGTCAACAATTTTTTACTTCTTATGATGCCATAAATGCACATGCAGCCTCCACGCAGAGGAGTTTTGATTTGAGTCTCAGACTGGTACCTTAGGAGGGTATCCAGATGTGCATGTATGTACGCTTGGGAATTTACGTCGTACTTAGCAATTTTTCAGTCATATGGCGAGGAGTCATTAGTTGTGTGTATAACTGTTTTCTTGTGGCAGGGAAAGTCCATTTCCACGTGTTATACCGAAGATACCCGACAAGACATTCCACCCAGCCACACAACACTGGACCAACCCATCCTGTCAGTGTTGAGAAACAAACGAGGCAGCAACAAATACCATTTTAAAAGTTGTTGATATGACCCAACAAGGGTTTGATCCTAGGTCTCCTTTGAGGTGAACACTTTAAACATTTGGCAACTGAAATGGTCACCCAGCAAAATATAAATGACAATTACTACTGCCTTAATTGTAGTAAGCTCAATGGCTTTGGAAGCAACAGATTTTTAGCTACCTGTAGGCATTACAGATCCTTACCGTGCATTGTCGATAGTCAGAATGAATGCTTATGGCACTTCCAACCATATCAAATTGAAAATCGGGAGAGTCTACCCGTGCAATATAGATACGAACTTTCATGTGACAGGCTTTTATATTTTATATGCATTTTTTACAGTAATAAGGATATGTCAAAATAGAATGAAACTGGACATTTAGAAGAGCTGTCTTACCCCATCTTGTCTTCTCCACCCCTTGGTTTCGAAATATGGATAAGAGTGTGCCAGAATCAAAGATAGCACACTATTCTAGGGGTCATTTATTCTTACCGCTATTTGTCTTTATTTTACAGCTATAAGTGTAATGGAGATTATTCTATTTTGGTGAAATATGCATGGTCCCTCCATAGATTTTTCTATTTTGATTATGCCCCTTTGTTTTCTCTACAAATCGGGAAAAAGGTGTCACTTAACACTATATTTTGACATTTTCTTGGTATTTTCTAAGGAAAGGGTTCATCAGTTCAACACCCTTGGACGTCAATGTGTGAATAGTGTTTCTATAGTGTTCACTGCATAAGTTTTTGAGTTTATGGACCATACACGGACTACACTACATGTTCCAATTAAGGAAGAAATGGTAGGAATTGAATCTAGGAAGACTTAAATATTTTGCTGTAATGCCTACTACCTGTAACTGTTCATACTAAATTTGTACCTCTACGAATGGGAAATTCATAAAACTCCTTCCAGACACACCCTAAAACCCTACTAGAAAGGTAGTTTTCCTGTAATTTTCACTTATGTACACCTGGGTGCACCCCCAGCCTAGCTGCGGAATGTAACTCTCTGAGTTACCCTGAGTAAACTGGAAAGTTCCCCTGAGTTATGAGGAATAACTGCTTCTAATGTTTCTGATCAACAGTAAGCCACGCTAGAGAGGATTTAATGCGCATGTAAAGATGAGCTAAATGAGGGTTACTGTAAAACATAGATTTGAAGCAATTATACCCCGTAACTCTCCCAAAACATGGTGTTTGTCGGTACAGAGGGTTACTATTCCCCTGTCTGCTTTAATCGTCAGCCTGGACCTGTCAACATGCTCGAGCTGCAAGTCTAAAGTAAATTGTCACAGACACAATCAGAATGCCAACTCCCCTGTGTTGGACGAGGTGTAAAACCTACAGATGGATAACAATGTTACCGGTGTAGGAAATCTGTAGAAGTCAAATCACGTAACAAGCAGACCCCGCCCCCACCATCATCATCTGGCCACAAACGGAACATGTAATTTGTGTCTTAGTGTAAGTACTTCGTCCAGGTCGTGTTTCAAGCTAATTCTACTTTACGTCAAAGACAGTTTCGCTTTTTTCATTCGGCTTGGGCTTCCTCAAAGCTTAATATCGGTCCAAAATAACCCAAAATTACTCACCATGATTGCTTTCCTACTTCTAACAACAACAACGGCACCTGACATCGAACATTGAGAAAGCAAATTTCATTGGTCGGTTGAAACTCGTACATTTCTAAAAGTAGTTACATAAAGGGTGGAAAAAAGGTACTAGTGTCTTGATTAATGATCCAATGAACATCGACGTATTTTATTCGGCGGGAACGACTGTCTTGTTTGATGTGATATGATGTGATATGTTGCTGTCAGATGGTTTTACAATATTTAATACTTTCGTAATTGTTCTTGTGAACCTGAATGCATTTAACCTGTACAGCAGAATACCTTATACAACACCCAGACTACATTCGGGTTGAATTTTGTCAATGTTGTCGCTGAAGTTTGTGGAAGTCGTCGCATTATCTAATTTGTTTCAGTCGCACATAGAAGCTGGGTTGGATAACATAAGACATGTATAGATTACAACTTCTGTCTATACTATGAGCGACGTTTCGGGTGAGTGAGTGAGTGAGTGCTTGGGGTTTAACGCCGTACTCAACAGTTTTTCCAGTCATATGACGCCGAAGAAATCCTTATGGTGTATGTGCCTCCTTGTTGCAGGACGGATTTCCACCGCTCCTTTATCTTGTGCTGCTTCACTGAGACGACTTACCGAAGGCAAGTAAGTGGCCCCGCCCGAGCCTTTATACTGATACGGGTCAACCAGTCGTTGCACTATCCCCTTCATGGCGAGGTTTCGGTATACATACTAATAGATGCTTTGTTACTTACTCGCCTTCTTACACCTCTGATAGTGGGTTTATACACTTGATTTCACGGAATATGTTTTACAGAAGTTTAACTATGTTGACTCCCACAACACTGAGGCGTGGTTGGGGGAATTGAGGTGTGGAAATCGTATGCTTATAACAGAACCAGAGGATATCAGATATAAATAACACGATATTCCCAAACTGAATATGGTAAGCTTTTCTTAAAGTTTCTTAAAATTTCTTAAAAACATGTATAAAATAATTTTTAAAAATAAATAAATAAAATCGAAAACAATAAAATAAAAACAAGCCTCGTGTCTCCGTGGCCAAATACAGCTTTCTTGTCTGGGAAATCTTCTAGTAGTCTTATTTGGACTACATTATTTTCAGATATTTTCAGAAATCGAAAACCATGCCTTTCATAATAAAAAATATGGTGTGAAAATTACTTTTTGACAGTTATTACACATGAATATATGATTTTTTTTCATCGTCAGGAAATATATAAACTATATGACTTAATACTAAATTGAATTGGGACCAGTCGTGAGTTCGATTCTCTATCGAGTGCGTGGCTGGGCTATTTTCTCTGGTGTCGAGTGAATTCAGTGTTGTGAAACGTGTGATGGATAAATTTTGAAATAAAGGAAGAGATATGTCACCATGGAAAAACTGTTGTCAGTCAGGAAGTACACACGTAGCATTTAATACTAATTATCCAAAAGACTATAATTAATCGTCTATAAAATATAGGTCTAAGTTGACATTAACTGAAGGCGTCCTAGGAGCGTGCATATTGTTGCTCTGATCATGCGCTCTCTTATATATAAATTCATTTTTGTTTGACTTTATAAAATTGCTTTTACAAAGTTTAATTGAGGTTATTAGAGGACCTGGTATGGTAAGGCGGGGGAAGAAACTGGATCCCGAGAAGCGAAAGTGACAATAGCTGTGAGTGACAGACATCTGTTAGTGCACTGTACTGAGGAGGATGCCTGATAGACTAAGGCAGAAATACAGACTTTAACCTTTGCTAAAATATGAAAAAACGCATCGCATTGTAAAGTTCATGCTTTACATATGAAGACAAACGTTAACCAAAAGGAAACTTTGAAAGCACGTAGAACTACAAAGATAAAGATATTTTTCTGGTTAACTTTGATCTCCATACTGTAACTCAAAAAGGCCATTGCCTCGTTTGAACGAAAAACTGGTGAATTTGATCGAGAGTGCATTTTTGGACGGTTATTGTTCTCTCTGGGACCGATTCTCCAACTTACCGTACCAAGTTCTTTACGAACTTAAAAAATAAGCATGTCTCGACACCCAAAAACAGCCAGTTGTTCATAAGAATGTAAGGAATTTTACAGGGTTAATAAAGATTTAAAACGTAATATCCATGTTGGCTTCCTCTCCAGCCGTACGTGAGAAGGTCTACCAGCAACCTCCAGATGGTCGCGGGATTCCCCCAGGCTCTGCCCAGTTTCCTCACACCACATTGCTGGCCGTCGTCGTATAAGTGAAATATTCTAGAGTACAGCGTAAAACGCCAATCAAATAAATAAATAAATTAATGTAACGTAATATTTGAAAAATCATCGATAATAGTGTTTTGGTCGTTATCACTGTAAGGCGTATTTCAGATTTTATCACAGATATCCCTACTCTCTTCTTTTTTCTTTTCCTTTGGCGTGTTTGTTCTTTGAAAGAACATACCGATGATGTGGACTATGATTTGGGTGGCCGTGTAACCATCCCCAGGCTGACATAGCATGCAGTTGTGTACGGTGTCAGCGTAACTGCATATCTTGTTAATTACGATACAACTGACTTCTTATTAATAACTCTAATACATTTTAGCACACTAAATCACAGGTCGTCCAAATCATGAGCTAGTACAAACGCACTTAGACGTAACATCTGTCTGATTATTCGTCCTAAAGTTGACTTGAAATCTTGCATGAGCGCAAATACACATACAGGAGGGTGGGATTAACTAAGATCTACCGGGACATCTTATAAGATTAACTGTAAAGCTATGTAAACCAGGTTTATAAAATGTGATAACAGCACACCAGATTGACTGACGTGTGATATATATCACAACAATTTAACTTAGGTAATCATACCACTAAATGTTCTTTCTATCTAATTCTGCTTAAGAGATGCTGATATAGCTGCTGCTTTAAGGGCTTCGGCATATAAGCATTTATAAGATCAGTTCTAGCCCAGAGACGTTTAACAAATCTCACATATATCACCACATAACTCCACTTTCTTTTTACCAAATTCTGCTAAAACCATGGTAATATACAGGCCGCTTTAGTGGCTCGACATAAGCATTTATATGATCAATCAGAATAAAACAAAAAATTAACTATCAGATTTCCAATTTGCCTATATGCACTATCATGGCTGCTTTGGATGTTCTCGAAATGATGTAATCTTTTAGACTGCAAGCCATATAGCCTGTAGTCCTTCTTATTAGACAAGGTGAATTTCACAAGCTCTACATATATGCAGAAACATCCCTGCAGCGGAAGAAAGCAATCCATGTAAAAGCATCAGCCAAAAACACATGCAATGAGAAAGAATGTATATAGAAGCTTTTAATAAAACACACTCTACAAAGATATAGCAAACAGTGATACGATAAACATATAAATATCTGAACAGCATAGGAAATCACATTGCATTTTTTTTTTCACAAAAAAAGATCTTTGTATAGGAGAAAATAATAGAATATCTGAAAGATTAAAAACAAGCACTTTGTAAAGTTTAAAGCACACTATGAAGCACAATTTGTATGTTCTTTGTCAGTTTTGTCGCTTCAAACAGTTGTCTCCCTTTCCTCCAGAACGTCAAAGCTCAGCAGGCATGAAGTATAAGCGACGCCATTACTGTCTCTGAATTCATCTATCACCTTGACGACGGAGCCAGATACACCAATGAAAATGTCTCTTTGCCACGAACCGTCAGCCATCTGGCTTAGTGGGAAAGTCTTGCCAGATACGGAAACGGAAAGTCTCGCGGCTTTAGGGACGTCCAGTTTGAATGTTTGAACGCTGTTTGGGGTCAGTTCGCCATTCAGTGGAGAATGGAGCGTACAGTCCGTCCATTTGGAATGAGGCACCGGAAAGGGGCAAGCCCTGGGGGAGTCGTGCTGGGCAAAGATCAGACATCGGTAAACACAGTCTAGCGGTACCGTGACATCTTTTGTACCGTACAACGAGAAAACGTAGTAACCCTGGTTGCGGCAACGGAACGAATAACGAAGTCTCTTGTTGGTCCTGGACGTCGCAAGGGCCAGTCGGTCCACATCTATCAGAGCTCCTGATTGGCTGTGATGATACTGAAAGGTCTGAGTAACGAAGACGTCGTCAGGGATGTTAAAGGTCACTTCAAGGTCACTGTCATCAGCGAGCACAATCAAAGGGTCAGATGTTGAACACGACACTCCCAGCGTACCGCTGACCGGGGTTGGGCCGTAGAAGGGAACAGGTGGGTGTGGTACTGGGAAGGGATTGTTTGGGTGACCCCCTCCCGTAAAGTCTAGCTGCACAGAGCAAGCAGTCTCCAGGGACCGCGGTTGCCAGTAGTCTCCCACATACACAGAGAAGTAATAACGCCCTGGATAAGGCAGACTCACACGGAAGACGACTGTGTTGCTATCCACGACCGTCTGAAGAACGCAGTTCTCGATTCGATTCATCGGGCCCGCTTCACAGGTTTCCAGGACGGATCCAAAAGCGAAAATCTCTGGAGTGTTCAGGCGAATCTCTACCACCCCCGTGTCTGTCGTCATCCGAGAAAAGACAGGGGTCGGAAACGACAGGTCGTGGTGGAAAAACGCCGACTTCAGTACAGGAAGATGAAGAAAGTCGTCCATGGAAAGGGGTGTGTCAAGAAGCTGCCATTCCGGATCGTCGGGATAATGCTGGGAAATGTGGTCCTCAGCTTCTGTCAGAAAGTAGAAGTCATCATATCGCTCAACAGTGACGTCATTCTCGTCATCTGACGTCACATGGCGGGCCGCCCACACGCAGTTGACAAATCTCCACGTACCGTCTATGGAAACAGCCGTCCAGCAGTTCCGGAAAATGTCGGTCAGTGCCATGTTTGGTTTGTATCCGACACCTTTCGACCAACCCACGATGATGCGACAACTGAGCCCGGCAATTCTGTAAAAACATAAAGTATGGAGAGTCAAATAGTCAGCTATAGATAATATCGCGTTCCTAAAATCTGCAATCTTCGAGAAAAAGTAGACTAGTGGAGTGTCTTTTTATCAAACCTAATTTTGTGCAATTTTAACTTTTAGACATAAAATTCAAATTATTTACCTGCAAAGTTCCCGGTAGAGACGATGATAAGAGTCGTGTCCAGTCCTGTAAACCTGGAGAAGATCGGAGGAGGTGATATTCCCTGACACAGCTACAACCCAGCGGAACAGGACCCTGAAGACAGAACAAAGAGGAATTAGCATCTAGCATTTGTCTTGAGATATTGTTTTTCAGCTGAGATGGGAGATGTTATACCAAGATCAACATTCTGGTTCCCGCATGTCTCAGGCAGGGCAATAGTCCCATAACTTTTAACGATTGCGGCACGATTCAGAGGGATCTTTCAAAACCTTCAGAAGAGCATAATAAAAAGTGTATGAAATAGTGAAACAGGGTAAAAAAAAAAAGTGTTATACACTTGCCGAGTTAGAAAGGGATGATTGTGTGAATTTTTCTTTTTGTGTTTAATATCCTTACCTAGCTAGATCCTTTTCGTTTTGGCAAATCGCTGTAAGGTCCTGAACCACGTCATTCAAGTTGGTATAATCACGTGATGACTGCCGCAGTGCATGCTGGTCCAGTTGTGTGAAAATGTCATCCAAATAGGCAACAGCCTCTGAAGCTGAATGATCTTTCTTGACACTCTGTTCTTTTTCCAACGGTGTTTCCTTTAATAAAAAAAGTTAATTGTAGCTGATGAGTAATATTAACGTTTGAATATAACAATGAATGGAACGGAAGTAGCTTCACGTACAATCCTTAGTCCAACAGGGTTTTAAGACATTGCATTTAAAACAACTGAATTTACTGAGATACGTAAGAGGGTTTTCATAAAGAGCAGAAAGATAATGTGACAACTGACCTGATCGGTTTTGGGTTTGGTATGTGCTGTTGTCTCCTCAGGTGTCGATATCAATGGAGCAAGGAGGCGGGAGTTCTCGTCCAGCTTGTCAATAGCACATGAGAGATCTCGTGAGGTTTCCATCACTCTCTGATAGACTTCGTCAAAGCTAGCCAGAAGCATCAACGTGACGTCGCTCTGCTCTTCGCCAATGCAGCTTTTATTTTTGCTGACATCACCGGTAGAATTGTCCTGAAAATAAATCAATAAATTGTTAATGAGAAACCATTAATGGGGTTATTAAGTAGTCTATCTCTTGGTATATTGACAATGAAACACTCGTTCTCTGTATATTTCTCATTAAAACCAGGAGGTCATCTGGCTATCTTTAAAGCCTGCGCGTCTGCGTGCATAATGCATAAATCCTATTCCTGACCAATTTCGTACAGATTTATAAAAATGTGTCCCTGGACTAGAAAGCAAATAGCTAGTTTAATGCTTAGCGTTTTCGTTTTGTAGACGATTGAGTGTAAACCTTACCTTTGAAGTATGGGAATTTTGCGACAAATCCCATGACCTTTTCTTAAAGGTCAGAGCGCGACTCATGTCCTTCATCTTCCGTTTCATCCGAAGGGACGCCGATCGACAGAAGTTCTTCGTCTTTGAGTGTTCGTAGGTATCCGTGATCTTGTCCAACATGTCTGTGGTCTCGAGCTTTCACGTTTACATGTATTAGCAGGTTAACTGTGTATCTTCTCTCGTCGAATGTCTGAGTTGTTATGACTCCTGTTTTATGACGGGGAGATTATATACACCAAAATCTGCCACGCGGATTCCTAATGCTGATTGGCTTGGCCGTTCCCGTGGGGTGAAGCCCTCCACTGGTAGGGCTGTTCCGTCAAACCCACCCATCCCCTGTGGAGCACTGATTCCCTTTGTCGTGTGTGTTTGGGCTTACCCTTTAACAGGGCACCAATGGGGGGACTTTCTGTCCACTTTATCATGTATATGTAATGATCATAAAGGGATTTCCCCCATACCGTGAACACATTTGTGTCACTGTCAGTTAACACCTGTGACTGATAAGTTAATATTGCAAGCCTGTCCAAGCACATTTGTCTAAAGAGTGTTCCGTAAGTTTACGCACCACACCGTTTTATTTTCTTTAGTTTTTTTTTTCACTGAAAAACTTGGTTTCCATGCACAACACTTTCAGTAAACAAAAGCACGCGACACTTTTTTTGTCAACAAATCTATACAGACATAAACAGATTGCAAATTTAAAGACGACCGGCAATCCAATCCAACAGTTTATGTATTAAAGAATGTCAACATTCTATTCGATGTCATTGTATGCAAACTGTTAAAGCATAATTTCACAATGAACTTGGCAAGAAACTTAAGCGTTCACGTCTGTTATCAGGCACACTGTCAACCCGTATTTTAACATATATTTTAACATATTTGTATACTGACATTTTCACCAATTTATAACTTGGATTTGTTACTCTTCTGCAAGGCTGTGCTCATCTAGCAATAGTAGATATGGACCTTGGTAAACCACAGCGTAATTCGGCATGGACCATCACTTTTTCAAGATAGCCAGAAACCTTGTCGAATTTACGATGACTTCCACTCAACCGTACATTATCCCTTTAAACGCTACCTCTGCTTACAATGGGCACAGCAAAAGTCCAAGGGTGAAAAATTCAAGCCAATTTAGATTTCGCATGATGCAGTAATGCGCATGTGGGGCGAAAGCCCTATGACGCCCGCTTCGTCTACACAGGAAGTAAGCCAATTGTGGTTGAAGTTTACGATCGATAGATCTTCTTATCCACCCTACCAGAAATTCCGGTTGTTTACAAAAGAGCTTTAAAACCATGTGTAGGAAGTGCAACAAAACTTCAACCGCAGGTCTGTTCATGAATATACATCTTTGTTAGTTCAGGTATATATCTTGGATAGTGATGGACGCTTCCGGATAATAAGTTTATATTTTAGCATATTTTCAGAGAGCAGGTTATGTTATTTTCCAGTTGGAAATCAAGGAAACCTCAGATAAGTTGGTACAAATAATTTCTATTATTATATTACCTGAAAATATACCTACTGTTTTCAAGAAACTTTCACCTAAAAAGCGCAATGTATAGCGAATAAAATGCACGAATTAACTGGTACTGAATATTTGTAAAGTGTGCCGGATATAGCTTTATTAATAAAAGACAGTTAAATGTATACAGTGATAAACATGACAGGTGAACATGACCTGCGTTCCGTCTGATTCATTTGATTTGATTGTTTCTGGCTATACATACAAATTTACCGGATGTAGTTTCCATCTCAAAGCCATGGTTTGCATTATCGCATCTCCTGCAATGAATAACTATACATTTTTTTGATATAACTTTAGATTTAATACACTTAAATCTAAAGTATTAATTGTGCCTGGCTTAGAAATTTGGATGAATGTTATAGATTGGTACTAGATTACGAGATTATGTGGCCTTATGTGGATGGCGGAGTGAATGTATGGCTGATGCGGGTTTCTGGTGGTATATACACTGATGTTATAAAATGGTCGTCTGCTAAGTGTGTGACTTCCAAGCACTTACCCATATCATGTGCATTTCCGTGTGGGATACCTTTGAAAAATGTGGATATCAGTTATTGTAGAGGAAATTGTTAAGACCTTTGATATGACTGTAAATTTATGACTGGTATAGCTGTAAATCTATTTATTTATTGAAGAACGTATCACTTATACGAACTTTCTCTTTCGCAGAAATATGAAGTCTTTTCCAATTCCAGTATTGTCATGGAGATTTGGTTTGATTTGATTGGTGTTTGATGCCGTACTAAAGAATATTTCACTTATAAGACGACGGCCAGTATTATGGTGGGAGGAAACCGTGCAGAGCCACGACACAGGACCCACGACCATCTGCAGTTTGCTGCAAGACCTTCCTGCATACGGCCAGAGAGGGAGCCAGCATGAGCTGAGCTTGAACTCACAGCGATCGCACTGGTGAGAGGCCACTTGTCATGAAGAGATCGCGAACTGAACTAACTTAATCTAAAAGTCTTTTTTTTTTCTTCAAGTACTATCATAAAATTAGATACAAAATAACTTTTATCTGAATGACATCTTATACCATATTTTTTCGCATCCAAGAAATAACATTATAGCTTATATTACATTTTACCAGAATTTTTTTGGATAAACATTAATCCAGTTCTGGGCGGACATCGGTCACTCTATAGTCATATACGGATTATGAGGGATTAAAAGCAATTATGAGAGTTAAGATGAAATGAAGATACCTAGCCAGACCAGATTAACAGCTTGATTGGACTAATCCTCTTAAGACGTAGTTGTCTGATTGTGATATATAGCTCAAACAACAAGCCTTGAAGTACATCCGAGTTGCTGGGCTGTTAATTTACTTGTCCGCTTAAACCCCCTTAAATTGAATCACGTGACACTAATCCCTCTTGGCGTTTGTTCCGGAAAACACTTTGGTGTCTCAATGTTTCAATCCTTTCTCATCATATCTTGTAAAAAAATTAATTTACACAAAACTAACATGTTTTAGCCAGAGATTGTATTCCGTGTTGAATGGCCTCACAACAACTGGTAAAGGAAACGATTGAAAAGATAATTTTTTTAATTATTGTACCGATTAAAGAATCGATTTAACAGTATATGCCTGTACGTAATGGCAGCTATATGTGCTATCTTCACTGTCAGCCAATCAGGGGATTGGTTATCCCTATACATTATTACTTGGCCCTTTCTTCTCCAAATCATGCCGCCTTCTACACCGGGCGTAAGTGTGAAGGTATGCAGCAACCTGAGGACGGTCTTGGGTTTCACTTTCATAATGCTGGCAGAAGGTTAAATATTCCTGAGCACGGGCGTAAAAAAAACACCAATCAAATTAATAAAATCAATAATATGATATTACAGAGAGAGACGAAAATCAAGACACATTGAATAAGAGTAAATGTAGAACTGTTTAATAAAATATAATTTTGAAGTCTACAAAGATAACACACGTTGATATTACAACAGATATATCTGATCAGTATGAAACCACACTGATTTTATCCGAAACCTTAGATAAATAGATTTTCAAGGAAACAATAAAACATCTGAAATATTAGAAACAAGCACTGAGGAACTTTGTCAAGTTTATTTAGCACACTATGAAGCACAATTTGTATGTCAGTTTTGTCGCGTCAAACAGTTGTCTCCCTTGGTTCCAGGATATAATTCAACAAACAGGAAGTAGAGACTCCATTACTGTCTCTGAATTCACCCATCACCTTGACGACGGAACCAGATTCACCAATGAAAATGTCTCCTTCCCAAGAACCGTCAGACGCCCGTCCCAGTGAGAAAGTCTTACCAGATACGGAAACGGAAAGTCTCTCGGCTTTAGGGACGTCCAGTTTGAATGTTTGAACGCTGTTTGGGGTCAGTTCGCCATTCAGTGGAGAATGGAGCGTACAGTCCGTCCATTTGGAATGAAGCACCGGAAAGGGGCAAGCCCTGGGGGAGTCGTGCTGGGCAAAGATCAGGCATCGGTAAACACAGTCTAGTGGTACCGTGACGTCCTTCGTACCGTACATCGAGAAAACGTAGTAACCCTGGTTGCTGCAACGGAACGAATAACGAAGTCTCTGGTTAGTCCTGGACGTTGCAAGGGCCAGTCGGTCCATATCTATCAGAGCTCCTGATTGGCTGTGATGATACTGAAAGGTCTGAGTAACGGAGACGTCGTCAGGGATGTTAAAGGTCAATTCAAGGTCACTGTCATCAGCGACCACAATCAAAGGGTCAGATGTTGAACACGACACTCCCAGCGTACCGCTGACCGGGGTTGGGCCGTAGAAGGGAACAGGTGGGTGTGGTACTGGGAAGGGATTGGTTGGGTGACCCGCTCCCGTAAAGTCTAGCTGCACAGAACAAGCAGTCTCCAGGGACTGCGGTTGCCAGTAGTCTCCCACATACACAGAGAAGTAATAACGCCCTGGATAAGGCAGACTCACACGGAAGACCACTGTGTTGCTATCCACGACCGTCTGAAGAACGCAGTTCTCGATTCGATTCATCGGGCCCGCTTCACAGGTTTCCAGGACGGATCCA
The DNA here is from genome assembly GCF_032854445.1 of Liolophura sinensis. Taxonomy (NCBI): domain Eukaryota; kingdom Metazoa; phylum Mollusca; class Polyplacophora; order Chitonida; family Chitonidae; genus Liolophura; species Liolophura sinensis. The sequence goes on along the minus strand of NC_088304.1, from coordinate 5,988,672 downwards.
AAAGCGAAAATCTCTGGAGTGTTCAGGCGAATGTCTATCACCCCCGTGTCTGTCGTCATCCGACTGAAGACAGGGGTCGGAAACGACAGGTCGTGATGGAAAAACGCCGACTTCAGTACAGGAAGATGAAGAAAGTCGTCCATGGAAAGGGGTGTGTCAAGAAGCTGCCATTCCGGATCGTCGGGATAATGCTGGGAAATGTGGTCCTCAGCTTCTGTCAGAAAGTAGAAGTCATCATATCGCTCAACAGTGACGTCATTCTCGTCATCTGACGTCACATGGCGGGCCGCCCACACGCAGTTGACAAATCTCCACGCACCGTCTATGGAAACAGCCGTCCAGCAGTTCCGGAAAATGTCGGTCAGTGCCATGTTTGGTTTGTATCCGACGCCTTTCGACCAACCCACGATGATGCGACAACTGAGCCCGGCAATTCTGTAAAAACAAAAAGTATGGAGAGTCAAATAGTCAGCTATAGATAATATGGAAGTCCTAAAATCTACAATCTTCGAGAAAAAGTAGACTAGTGGAGTGTCTTTTTATTAAACCTATTTCTGTGCAATTTTAACTTTAAGACATAAAAGGCTTCGGATTATTTACCTGCAAAGTTCCCGGTAGAGACGATGATAAGAGTCGTGTCCAGTCCTGTAAACCTGGAGAAGATCGGAGGAGGTGATATTCCCTGACACAGCTACAACCCAGCGGAACAGGACCCTGAAGACAGAGCAAAGAGGAATTAGCATCTAGCATTTGTTTTGAGATGTTGTTTTCCAGCTGAGTTGGGAGGTGTTAACATTCTTGTTCCCACATGTCTCAAGCAGGGCAATAGTCCCATAACTTTTTACGATTGCGGCACGATTCAGAGGGATCTTTCAAAACCTTCAGAAGAGCATAATAAAAAGTGTATGGAATAGTGAAACAGGGTAAAAAAAAAGTGTTATACACTTGCCGAGTTAGAAAGGGATGATTGTGTGAATTTTTCTTTTTGTGTTTAATATCCTTACCTAGCTAGATCCTTTTCGTTTTGGCAAATCGCTGTAAGGTCCTGAACCACGTCATTCAAGTTGGTATAATCACGTGATGACTGCCGCAGTGCATGCTGGTCCAGTTGTGTGAAAATGTCATCCAAATAGGCAACAGCCTCTGAAGCTGAATGATCTTTCTTGACACTCTTTTCTTTATCCAACGGTGTTTCCTTTAATAAAAAAAGTTAATTGTAGCTGATGAGTAATATTAACGTTTGAATATAACTATTGATGGAACGGAAGTAGCTTCACGTACAATCCTTAGTCCAACAGGGTTTTAAGACATTGCATTTAAAACAACTGAATTTACCGAGATACATTAGAGGGTTTTCATAAAGAGCAGAAAGATAATGTGACAACTGACCTGATCGGTTTTGGGTTTGGTATGTGCTGTTGTCTCCTCAGGTGTCGATATCAATGGAGCAAGGAGGCGGGAGTTCTCGTCCAGCTTGTCAATAGCACATGAGAGATCTCGTGAGGTTTCCATCACTCTCTGATAGACTTCGTCAAAGCTAGCCAGAAGCGTCAACGTGACGTCGCTCTGCCCTTCGCCCATGCAGCTTTTATTTTTGCGGACGTCACCGGTGGAATTGTCCTGAAAATAAATCAATAAATTGTTAATGAGAAACCATTAATGGGGTTATTAAGTAGTCTATCTCTTGGTATATTGACAATGAAACACTCGTTCTCTGTATATTTCTCATTAAATCCAGGAGGTCATCTGGCTATCTTTAAAGCCTGCGCGTCTGCGTGCATAATGCATAAATCCTATTCCTGACCAATTTCGTACAGATTTATAAAAATGTGTCCCTGGACTAGAAAGCAAATAGCTAGTTTAATGCTTAGCGTTTTCGTTTTGTAGACGATTGAGTGTAAACCTTACCTTTGAAGTATGGGAATTTTGCGACAAATCCCATGACCTTTTCTTAAAGGTCAGAGCGCGACTCATGTCCTTCATCTTCCGTTTCATCCGAAGGGACGCCGATCGACAGAAGTTCTTCGTCTTTGAGTGTTCGTAGGTATCCGTGATCTTGTCCAACATGTCTGTGGTCTCGAGCTTTCACGTTTACATGTATTAGCAGGTTAACTGTGTATCTTCTCTGGTCTAATGTCTGAGTTGTTATGACTCCTGTTTTATGACGGGGAGATTATATACACCGATATCTGCCACGCTGATTCCTAATGCTGATTAGCTTGTCTGTTCCCATGGAGTGAAGCCCTCACCCGATGGGGCCGTCCCATCAAACCAACCCACCACCCTGCGGAGTATTGATTCCCTCTCCCTTGGGCTTACCCTTTAACAGGCCACATATGGGACAATTCTCTGGCCCCTTTATCTTGTGTATGTAATAATCATAAAGGGATTTCCCCCATACCGTGAACACATTTGTGTCACTGTCAGTTAATACCTGTGACTGGTCAGTTAATATTGCACGCCTCTCCTTACACACTTATCTAAACCGTTTTCCTTGACTTCACTGGCCACACCATTTCTTCGTCCAGTGAATAACATGGTTAGTATACACAACTGTTTAAGTGTTTATGTTTATCACTAGGGACTTGTATTCTCAACAAATCTATACAGACTTGTATTCTCAACAAATCTATACAGACTTGTATATAGAATGAGTAAGACGTTTGCTTTGTTGTCTCAAAGTTTACATTAGTAAATAAAACTAATGTGTATAAACAGTATGTATTCTTATGAAATTCATAGACGACCGACAAACCAATCCAACATTTTATATCTTATTTCATCAACTCTATTCGACGTCATTATATGCAAAATGTTAGAGCATAATTTGACAATGAACTTGGTAACAAACTTGAGCGTTTACACGTGTTTTACCAGGCCCATTGTTAACCCGTACTTTAACGGATTGTGTTTCACATTTTACATGATTGATGTCTTCACTTTATTACTCTTCTACAAGGCACTGCTCATCTAGCAATAGTAGGCACAGACTTTTGTAAACCACCGTGTAATTCGACATGGACGAAACCTAGTTCAAGGCAGCCAGAAACGTTACCAAATTTTCGATGGCTTCCGATCAACCAATCATCAATACTCTAAGAGCTAAATTTTGTTAAAATCGGCACAGCAAAAAGTTTAAAGGGTGCGAAATTCAAGCCAGACAGCATTGCGCATGATGCCGTAGTGATGAAAGCCCTATAGCCCTTTCATGTGTGATGAAAGCCCTGTATGACTCCAGCCTCTTTTACACAGAAAGTAAGCCAGTTAGTGATATTCGGTTACGGTTTATGATCGTCAGATTATCTTGTCCACCCTGCTATCAACTTCGGCTGCGCTGTGGGGCGCTCCTTGGCTACATGTTTACACACGAGATTAAAAACCATGTGTATATAGTACAAACTTTCAAGCGCAAGTCTGTTCATGTATATATATATTTGTTGGTTCAAGTTCAAGTGTAGGCCTATATCCTAGTTAGAGATGAACACTTCCGAAAAACATTTTAATCTTTCGATTATTTTTAGAGAGCAGATTATGTTATTTTCCAGATAGAAATCAATGAAAAGTGAGATAAATTTGGTATAAATAATTTGTATTATTATATTGCCTCAAAATATCCGTACCGTTTTCAAGAAACCTTCATGTAATGTATAAAGCGCAATGTATTTCCAAAATGTACCGGATATAGTCTGTATCAACAATAGACAGTTAAAGGTATACAGTAATAAACATGACAGGTAAACGTGACCTGCGTTCCGATTGTTTCATCTCTGACCTTACATAAAAATATTTACCACTTTTTCTTAAGGCAATATCATAAAATGCTATACAAAATAATTTTCACCTCAAGAACCGCTTCGTGGGATACTTTCCCCGCATCCAAAAAAAATAACATTGTAGCTTGCATGACATGCAACCTGAAATTCTTTGGATGGACATCAAAATCCAGTTCTGGACGGACATGGGTCACTCTACATAGTCATATACGGATTATGAGGGATTAGTAGCAATTATGAGAGTTATAGTTCAAATGAACATACCTGAACAAACCAGATTAACGTCTTGAAAGGCTAATCCTTTTAAGAGGCAGTTGTCAGATTATGATGTATAGCTGAAGCAACAAGCCTTGTTGTACATCCGGGTTGCTGTGCTGTTAATTGATTGGTTCGTTTAAATCCCGTTAAATCGAACCACGTGACGGTAATCCCTCTTGACGTTTGTTCCGGAAAAGACTTTTGTGTTTCAGTTTTTGTTTTCTTTTAATTTCATCCTACATGAAAATTATTTACACTTAGAAAAGCAATTGGCAAGAAGACGATTGTAAAGATAAACTCTTGAAAGTGAACATAATGTCAGCCATTAAATCTGAATTAAATAATAAAGTAGTATTCCAGAAATGTTCCAAAAATATTCTCAAAATTCTACAGAGCTTATCAACAAAATAAATAGCAAACAATCGTCAGTACCTCGCCATTCATTGATGACGCCATTTTGCCATGTTATAGCTATCTAGAGTGACGTCACAAAACCTAGGAGCTATCCAATTTTGGAAACCACACTATATCGATATAGGCCATTGCTTTTTTGACGTGACAACCAGTTATCATGTGACGCTTTTAAAACTCTATAGAATGTTTTACATATCTTCTGTGATAACTCTGTCCTATATCCCTTTTTCTATGTATATACAGTGGCAGACTTTATGTTATCTTTAATCATAGTGTATTTCGAACTGGTTTAAGGTTATTACGTGGTCCTTTCTTCAAGTCAACCTCCTGCTGGCTTTTATTCCGTAAGTGAGAAGGTCTTTCAGCAACCTACGGAATGTCGTGGGTTTCTCTTCCACAATGCTGGCTGCCGTCGTATAAGAGAAATATTCTTGAGTAAGGCATAAAACACCTATGAAATAAACAAATACTCGACCATTTCATATAGCTGCCGTCTGCATCAGAGAGGTTAACCTATCTTCAATCTTCACCGCTGATTTCTCTCACCATACAACAGGTTACAACAGCATTTTATGACATTGTGACTTGTGTAGGAATCAAAAAGAACATACTTAGGAAGTTTTCAATTGTATACAGTGGTCTTAAGCCACAATTATACTGTTAAAACGATCATATAAGTGATGTCGCCATGTAAGGCTCCACCAAGGCTCCCGCACGAACATTTCACGCCTAACAACCATGGCGGAACATGTTAACAACATACATCGCCATGGTAGTTACAATCAACTTAGCCTACGATCGATTTGTGCCAGGGGTGAGGGCTATTTGTCATTTTCTATATATACATATTTCCTCGGAATATATTCCTGCCTTTTTAAAGTTTTCACCTTAAGGATATCTTCATGGGATATGTTTCCGCATACCCGTTGTGTATGTACATTACATCTTCCATTAAATTCTGTAGATTTACGGATTAGAAGGGATTAGAGGCAATTATGAGACAAATAGTTCAAATATATAGCTGGAAGAACAATTAAAGTCTTCATCTACATCCGGGTTCCTGGGCTGTTAATTGACTGAATCATATAAATCCCGTTAAATTGAATCATGCAAGTGACACTAATCCCTCATGACATTTGATCCGGAATAGGCTCTATTCTTTGTTTCTGTCTTACACAACGTTTGTAAATAATGTTAAACGTATACAAGTTTATATCAAAATACATTGCACACAGTTTCTTTTATGCACAAACGTTACCAGTACCGGTATTTTGTTTTTCTAGAAAAATAAAAACATGATCTTATCATGAATGATACAGATTTTCATATTATCATTTCAAAATGTTAATCTCCAAAATGACTTTACCGAGCCCATGGGTTGGATTGTCCAATCTTCTCCAAGGATGAATTTGAAAATGTTCCATGTTTTTTTTGTTTGTTGAGTCTCGTTTTAGAGTTCACCATTCAATTAGAGACATTTACACATCTGTGCACCTATAGACCGCATCCCGTTATAATATACGTTAGTCTGTATTATTGACACGTATGTAGGCCTATACAATTTTGCCTTACACGAAAAGACAACAATATGGCTATATCCAAGTTTGTACCGAAACTTGCAACGTTAAAAAAAGGAAATTGCAGCTGGATTCGAGCTCTCGACTTCCTTGGCCAAGTGTGGAGCGACTTCCGCGCAATTGAGAAGACAAAGTCCAACAGCGACAAGGTCACTGAAAATCGGTTCAGTTGTAATTCGGCATAAGAAGATGTGCTGCGCTGAACATTATTTTAGCGGACATATTTTTAGTTCTTGAACAGCGTGTGTAGTAGACATGCATCACATCGGTGAAAGAATATATAGAATTTCATTTGATTGGCTGGACTGCGAGATAGGTTATTGCTCATTATAAAGTATGTATGTTTGTATGTAAGTTTGTGTGTTTGCTTGGGGTTTAACGTCGTACTTAACAATTTTTCTTTCATACGGTGTGTTCTTGTGGCAGGGCGAGTCCATGTCGCCAAAGTGTTCCCGCTACTAATGTATCATGCCGAACATTCTAAACATGACACCACACCCAGTCACATCATACTGACACCTGACATGACACCCCACCCAGTCACATTATCAGACACCGGGCTAACCAGGCCTGATTCCTAGCTCTAATCTCTCAGTGCTGAGCGCCACGCCAGGCAGCAACAGGCACCATTTTTGAAGTCTTAGGTTTGATCCGACCCGGGTCTGATCCTGAGTTTCCAGACTTCGAGACGTTATAACCATTAGGCCACCGAAGCGGTCCTCAGTTTAAGGCAAGTCTACCATATACCTATTCCATGACGTGCCCAAAGATGAACAATTTAGCCCAAGGTCTCCTATCTTCCCTGTCAGTCAATCAGCGTCGAACATTCAGCGTCGTGTACAGACTATCTCTAAGGGTCATCACGTGACCCTAGATCATAACTGTCGTCTGCTCCAAAGAGACTGATTCTTTTGCAAAAGTGATAGTTTAAAATTAATTGACCTAGTTAAATGATATTGGCCCACAGGTATTACTTATACCAGTTCTTTATTTCGTTGAACAAGAAGGCCATACAAATAGTACAAGCTGAATTACTGATATTGAACACCGTGCTCAAGAATTTTTCACTTCTACGATGACGGTCGGTTTTGCGAGTAAACAATCGCCCTTCTTCAGGTACCTATACCTCACAAACCGACTGACTTGGAGCTGTAGTCGAAAGAGCGAGAGGTGGATTCAAACCTGCAACAAATCTATAAAACTTGTTGATCTATTAGCCCTTCAACTTCTAAATTTGCCGCTAAAAGTAGCTAACAGGAGAATTTCTACAGTTTTGTTGATTTTCAAATACTTTGTTGGTCATTCTATATTATAGGTAGGCCTAATTTATCAGAAATCCGTGTTTCATCCGTTTAAAACCTTGGTGTCGTACCGCACCAGATCGGAACCACATCAGCGGTGGTAGACTCTGATCCAGCCGTCCTTGCACTTCTGATGCGGGTTTAGGTCCGGTCATTTGTCACGTACTTTGCGAAGGGCAGTGGTTTAATTTGGTTTCCTATGGTTTCTTCCAAGGATGAAACACCAGTGAAATCCAGCCATAATTAATTTTTTGCTTTCGGACAATTAGAAACTACAGCACGATGCCAAATGCCTAACAGAAACGAATCGAGTCACCTTTATTCGACCTCTCAGCGATGATAGAGAGCTATTCATAATGTGGTCTGTAGCGACAACGTCACGGTTATTATGGTTATGCCAGTACATCAAAAACAGACCAGTAACCTCCTTTGACGGGATTGAAGAGCTCCGGACTGTTATAGTAACTGAGTAATAAAAACGTCTGGTCATCGTCCACCCAGCCATTATTCATGGCCTTTTTGAACAAGTAGTTATGAATGACATGTAACCGCCTTACGGCATTTTTATCCCCACCAAAACATCCCCCGACAAACGCCGGCTCCGTGTCGAGTTTATAAAGCTGAGGAACATTTTGAAAATCTTTGGGATTGTTCATCTGTATAACGGTCACTGTGTTTTTGGTCGCCAGGAACCTCTTTGGAATCCAAACGCCATTTTCGGGAAAGCCAATATCTTGTCCATGGCCGTAACCGGAGTCGACCCACATAAAGTGAGAAGAGTTAAACGGATTCGAGTACGTGACATTGTTCAAGAGATAAAACTTTGAATTCATGACGATATCGTAGTCTGGAGAAAACCCCTCAGCATTATTCAATAGCTGATTGTCTTTTTGAAACTCGTCAGACGACATAATCATCTTCATCCGAGAACGATATTTGTAATATTCCAACTGCCCAAGTTTTGTTGGGATTATCACTGTCCTGTCTTGACAGGCCACGCGATGTTTCCGAACGAAATCCAAAGCTTTCGGGTCGACGAACACAACCATGTTCACATCCAAACTGAGCAACTGAAGAGAAAAGTCGAGATATTGCGAGAATGGCCGGGTCTGTCTCCGCCATTGACCGCGGCCAATGTCAAACAGGGCCGTCACCACAGTAAAGTTAAGCTTATCTGAAAAAAAAAGAGAAATATAGTTACTGCAGTATAGAGAGTAAAGAAATCCAAGTGAAGATGTCATACGGTACGTGTACTTGAGCGTCTAGTTCTTCAGTGAGTTTTGGGAATTTTAAAGAAACCACGTACAGTTGACGCCTGAACTGTTGCAAAGGCACAAGAGTACTTTCTTTAAAAAAAAAACACTACTTTTTATAGTGCCGTCGATAAGGGAAGAGATACAAATTTGTTGGCGCAGCCCGCAATAAAGCGAGTTTTTCCGCCCTAAAGACCGACCACCATCAAATAAGTGAAAGTGTAATGCATAAAATGTATAGACGCCTTGGAAACTTTTTGATTGTGAAATAAGTCAGCCTTAACAAATGTCAACTAGAAAACTATCTGCAATGGAAGAAGCCTATGTTAAACTGAGAAAATAACGGCACAGGAAAAGTCCACCTTGAGGAATGTACACATGAAGAAAAGTAAACCTTGAGTAATATCCACATGGTATGGTGTACACACGAGGAAAAGTCCACCTGGAGGAATATCCACATGGTAGGATGTACACATGAGGAAAAGTCCACCTTGAGGAATATCCACATGAGGAAAAATTCGGCTTAAGGAATATCCACATGGTAGGATGTATACATGAGGAAAAGCCCACCTTGAGGAATGGCCACATGGTAGGATGTACGCATGAAGAAAAGTTCACCCTGAGCAATAGCCACATGGTAGGATGTATACATGATGAAAAGTCCACCTTGAGAAATATCCACTTAGTAGAATGTATACATGAGGAAAAGTCCACCTTGAGGAATATTCACATGGTAGGATGTACGCATGAGGAAAAGTCCACATTGAGGAATTGCCACATGTTAGACTGTACACATGAAGAAAAGTCCACCTAGAGGAATATCCACATGGTAGGATGTATACATGAGGAAAAGTCCACCTTGAGGAATATCCACATGGTAGAATGTGTACATGAGGAAAAGTCTGCCTTGAGGAAAAGCCACATGGTAGGATGTACACATGAGGAAAAGTCCACCTAGAGGAATATCCACATGGTAGGATGTATACATGATGAAAAGTCCACCTTGAGAAATATCCACTTAGTAGAATGTATACATGAGGAAAAGTCCACCTTGAGGAATATTCACATGGTAGGATGTATGCATGAGGAAAAGTCCACCTTGAGAAATATCCACTTAGTAGAATGTGTACATGAGGAAAAGTCTGCCTTGAGGAAAAGCCACATGGTAGGATGTACACATGAGGAAAAGTCCACCCAGAGGAATATCCACATGGTAGGATGTACACATGAGGAAAAGTCCACCTAGAGGAATATCCACATGGTAGGATGTATACATGATGAAAAGTCCACCTTGAGAAATATCCACTTAGTAGAATGTATACACGAGGAAAAGTCCACCTTGAGGAATATCCACTTAGTAGAATGTATACATGAGGAAAAGTCCACCTTGAGGAATATCCACATGGTAGAATGTGTACATGAGGAAAAGTCTGCCTTGAGGAAAAGCCACATGGTAGGATGGGTACATGAGGAAAAGTCCACCCAGAGGAATATCCACATGGTAGGATGTACACATGAGGAAAAGTCCACCTTGTGTAATATCCACATGTAGGATGGGTACATGAGGGAAAGTCCACCTTGAGGAATAGCCACATGGTAGGATGGGTACATGAGGGAAAGTCCACCTGGAGGAATATCCACATGGTAGGATGTATACATGAAGAAAATTCCACCATGAGTAATATCCACATGATAGAATGTACACGAGGAAAAGTCCACCTTGAGGAATATCCACATGGTAGGATGTACGCATGAGGACAAGTCCACCTTGAGGAATTGCCGCATGGTAGACTGTACACATGAAGAAAAGTCCACCTTGAGGAATATCCACATGGTAGGATGTGTACATGAGGAAAAGTCCACCCAGAGGAATATCCACATGATAGGATGTACACATGAGGAAAAGTCCACCTCGTGTAATATCCAAATGTAGGATGTGTACATGAGGAAAAGTCTGCCTTGAGGAATGGCCACATGGTAGGATGTACACATGAGGAAAAGTCCACATTGAGGAATATCCACATGGTAGAATGTATACATGAGGAAAAGTCCACCTTGAGGAATATCCACATGGTAGAATGTATACATGAAGAAAAGTCCACCTTGAGGAATATCCACATGGTAGGATGTACGCATGAGGAAAAGTCCACAATGAGGAATTGCCACATGGTAGACTATACACATGAAGGAAAGTCTACCTAGAGGAATATCCACATGGTAGGATGTATACATGAGGAAAAGTCCACCTTGAGGAACATCCACCTAAGAAAGCGTTTAACTGAGGAAAAGTCAGTTCAGTTAAAAAAATTGATTTTTGAAGATTCTGCTCTCTTGGCATATTATTTCAATATCTATTAATTTGATTGGAAATTTACACCGTACATAAAAGAAAAAAAATCTTCATTTATACGACGGCGACCTGCATTTCAGTGGGAGGAAACCGGACAAAACCCACGACCATCGCACTGAGGTTGCTGACAGACCTTCGCACCTACGGATTTCAGTAAGAATACTAAAAAAAATAGGAAAACATTTTTATACATGTAGCTGCAACATACAAGTATGATACGTACATAGTACAGCTCTTCGGTCATTTTAAATAGTCAGTTCGACTCATGCCGGACACAGGGTTTATATATTATTATATCTGGGTACTTACTGCTTGCTCGTGACTGCCTGCAGGCACGTATATGGTTCAGGGGTCGGACATGATAACGTGACGACCCGTGGTACACAGTCAAGTATACACTCGCAACCAGCACACAGCCGAACGCTGCCCCTACCGTCGCTTTACGTCGCAGAGAGGGCATCGTCCTATCTCGCCTTCGCGTTCGTCCGACCTTCAGTTGACAGTGGCTAAGTAGTTTATAAATCGTTTCTGTACACAGGTATACCCAGGGCCAAACTGAACACCTAGACCTTGTGTCAATACGTAGAGAAAGGAATATGTATACTAACTCCAATAATTATAATACTGATAACGTGGTGGACTGAGTAAATCAAAAGAACGATGTCAAACGGTGGATGACATCATTAACTATGATTTGAATCGCTGGCACAACGAATGGCTAGGTATGTTGGTAATTTCGGTAATGTAGATCGATCGGCATCGGTTAGAGAATCACTACTGCATGTGCTACCATTCTCTCTGGCGTTCCAATACATCGGCGCTAATTAATTAAATTATAGTCGACACAGAATTGCGGCAGTAAAGATCAAAGGGCCTGGCCGACCCTTCGGCACCAATAGGTGACGTAACATCCGTCATGCATGGCAACCCGCGTAAGAAAATACGTATCCATAGTAACCAATTCAACTGATTCCAGAGCTGAGCGTGTCAGCTGCTGAAAATCGGCCAAATCATGACGGTGCATACTTCTGTATTAAGACCGCAAGACCTATCACGTACCTTGAGCAATTAAGTCACGTGTTCTAACTGGCTTTACATCAGGAATTTTGTGACGTGCGGCATGCTCTCCCCATGTGTTAACCTGAGTGCCGATCATACTAGTGAATAAATTATCGTGGCTTACCACCTTCATACAAGTGAAGTCGTGTTGCATAAATATTTGGTGCATGCATACTGAAGTGTAATGCCGGAATGAATTGCATGGCAGTGAATATAGCATTAGCACCATGATGGGCTAAGCGAAATAAAGAAGCAAGTCATGAATGAGTTATTATGACTTCTCAGCAACTCCATCTCAGCAATATCTCAGCCAAATAGGGTCGACCAACAGGTCATCCAGGCTGTACATCTATAACAGTGTTTCTTTACAGCATGAACATTTTCTTTTTCAACACAGCTTTGTGATGGCACATATATATTTATTACGTGCTCAAGAATATTTCACTTGTACGACCGTGGCCAGTGTTATGGTGGGAGAAAACCGGGAAGCACCTGGAGGAACCCACGACCATCTGCAAATTGCTAGCAGACCTTCCCACACACGGTTGGAGAGGAAGCCAGCATGTACTGGACTTAACTCACAGCGACGGCATTGGAGATGTTCCTGTGTCATTTCTTCGCGCTGGCCTGCTAACCTCCTCGGCCATGGAGGCCCAGCAGTGTCTACAACAGTCATGTTTAAATACTGGTGGACGAAACTTGAAGACAAAGTTACTGGACCCAAGTCCATAGAGCGTCGGATTTGGTGGGAAACAACGTTTGGATTAAACACCGCCACGAATTAGATATCTTGGGGCCGATTCCACAAAGCCATTTATGACTAAAGTCAAAATTCGTAAAAGGATTTTTAAGAGCCCACTTTTTGGGATCGTAGAAATGCAAATTTTTACCACATCTATATGTAATCTTTTCATCTCCCAGCACTATAAATGAAACAAGGTTTTAACTTTTGACAGAAGTGGCTTTGTGGAGTAGGCCGAGCAACTGTTCTGTCACATTTGGTAACAATCCACAAAATTGACATAGACACGGTCTTTCAGTATTGATGCATTATGTCACGCGGAGCATTTCACTTGAAAGACAGGCTTATGTGCAGGGAAACCATTTCATGGCACACATGAAACCACCGCACAAGAATTTGGGAAACCTCCTAACGTAAGCTATAGCCAGGTCTGTAGGGGTGAAATTTCAAAACACGGAGTCTAGCCTATTGTATTTCAGTTTATGTTTGGTATATAAAAATGCCCTTTCAGACGCACAAAAAGGCCAACATTTCAGTCATCTATAAGAAATTAATCAACCATCACAAAACTATCTTAAGTGGCCATATATTTATTTATTTGAATGGTGTTTTACGCCATACTCAAGAATATTTCGGCCGAAGAAAAAGCCAGCATAAGCTGCACTTTAACTCACAAGGACCGCATTGGTGAGAGGCTCCTGGGTTATTACGCTGCGCTAGCGCGCGAACCAACTGAGCCACGGAGGCCCCTTTAGTGGCCATATAAGGCTGACGAATAAATCAAATGTCAAGCGTCCTCCCTGAAACATGTTAAACTTTAGCTGTAATACAGCAGATCAGCTTAGACGACCTTAAGGGTTGGCCCAAAATACCATAATAGCGATTCATCTTTCAGGCAACGTTCGCTGTCTATACTTTAAGTATCACCAAAACGCAAACAAATGCTTAAGGTCTGGAAGAAAGCAGGTTTACTCTTCAAAATAAGCCGCATTTACACATGTACAAAATCAAATATCCAACATCTTAAATATGCCTTCAATCAAGTGATCTTCACCTATGTATTAATCACAGTCTTAGCTGATAACTGAAGTTACCGGTGTTAAAACTAAAAACTGAAGTAATAATTGCGTGTCCAAGTAACATAAATAATAATTGCAGAAATGCAGCCCAACAATAGTGCCACCAAGCACGCTGTGCAGATGCCTTAGTTCATGCAAGAGGATTTTGAGGGAAATAGCAGAAGGAGATAGTAGTGACAAGTGACAATAGATTCGATCCTGGTGTGACAAGATTGAATATACCATTACCGCCCACATGGATTTTTAGAATTACAAATCTCCCAAGATTTCAGCTTACAAACAACGTTGTATATATAACTCTTTGCATTAGCGCTGAAGAATGGTACTTGTGTTAACCAGGTCAACAATTGCAGGATTCTGGATAAAAAAATCGTCATGGTAAAATACATGTAACATACCTTCAACATCACTAATTTGTAATGCAACAAATTACGGACACACGACTGTACGTTTTCCGACTGTAACAGGGCGGCACCCTAGAATTTACAAATCGTCATCCCTGGATATCATACTGAACTTCAATCACAATGAACCAGTATGGCTTTATAAATGCCTGATACGAATAACCGTCCTGGTTCCGGGTTGAATTTCACATAAGCGCCGACAAAGCTGGATGTCTGCGAAGCTTGTTAACCAGGTGTCAACGTTATAACACCAAATGTCACAGCCAAATAACTGCAAACGCCAATACAAAGGAACAGTCAACCGCTAAGGCGATTAATTCCAATCAATAAACCATTTATTAAGCCCAATTAAACCAACAGTGGCCAAAGAAGAAACTGCGCAATATATAACACTATGGCAGTTCACGAATCGTCTAGACCAATAAATAAACTAACAAGGGCCTTAAATGACAACATGACCAAATGCAGGTCTATATATAATACACCTGACCAGTGAATTGAATCTAACGCCCAATTAAACCAACAGTGGCCAAAGCAGAAACTGTGCAATATATAAGACTACGGCAGTTCACGAATTGTCTTGGCCAATAAACTATCAAGGGCCTTAAATGACGCCATGGCCATATGCAGGTCTATATATAATACACCTGACCAGTGAATTGAATCTAAAGCCCAATTAAACCAACAGTGGCCAAACAAATAAAATGCTTTGCTAGTGAACAAAATCTAATGGCTAAGAAATGAACTTCAGAGGACTAATCACTCTCACTGCCAGTTAACAAACCCATAGAGGCAATACCCTCTAAACAGACACATTAAAGGCGAGGTAAAGAAAGGTCAGGCAATACCTCTCTGAATCACTGCGCTAATACCTTGCCGAGTAAACCAGTCATCCTCTGAACCTACCAAATCTTTGAAATAGTAACGAAAACAACTATCACGTACTTGTGATCTAAGGATATTTGGTCAAATTTCTGAGGATGCACAAAGTATCACCGTGATCAGAATAAACAGCACATAATATCGCTGCTTCACCTGGATATATCTCTCACAATCCTTACCCCATTATTCTTCAGTCGATATTTTGTCTGATACTCGACTGTTATTGACGCTAGGCTCAAGCCTTCATAACTATGGTAACCGCAGGTTTGTCAATATACAAATCAAACTGGTCAATGGTTTCTTTCAAGACCAAAACAGTCATATAAGGTTATTAGTACAAAAATCACCCGTAAGATTTCTGGGGCCCATTTTGCACCTGGTTTACTTTCCAAAACATTTGAAATTAATGATGACATACATCAACACAGTAAATGTGCTATATGCCACAATGTGACAAATATGTTGGACACGGTCCTGTCATATCCTTTGCTCCTATTCATAACACTTATTTTTCTAGAATTAGAAATACTTTGAAAAAAATTCACTCTCATGAAATACCTGCACGCCTGGTAATGTAAGGTAGAATTAATTCAAATGCTGGCATGCGCGTGTCAGTCTATACTACACTGAAGTGTCACATGCAAATGTAAATCAGCACAACCACCACATGTTCTTGGTACTAAGCAGAGGTCTAGGCAGGTAATGTAATTGGAAAGTTTTTCAGTGCAAATTAATACCCAACACAAACAAAATATCACTGGTCAAAAAGGGCTAACATTGATGTACTTGTAAAGTTCAAAAACGTAAAGTTCTAATGAAGCATAACAACAAAGCCTTTTTGCCCTAACAACCAAGCCAATATAAAATCAACGGAAAAATCAGTTTTTTTTTTATCAACAACACAATGAGAAAGTACACAAGTCACCATTTGACAAGAAATCAAGTGGCACTCCTTAATATACATAAGCTCTTGTATCATCACTTAGAAAGAGCATGCACGCAAATAATGATGAAACCACAGAAAACATCTTTAGATAAATGTCTGCAAGAAAGCGCATGCTTGCTGGAAATGCCATGATACATCTGGGTAGTTCTGCTGCTAGAAGACCATATCTTCCACTGACAAGGGATGATTTGTATCTCATCTCGTCTCCTTGGGCATGCACACAAACAATGACACAAGCAAACAAAACAGTTTCTGAAAAACGTCTGCAAGAAAGCGAATTATTGCTAGGGAAGCGCCACAAATCACATGACCCCGACACTGTAAGCTATCCTCAAGTGACACAGTCACAGAGACAGACTATTTTCCTCTTGTCATGGTTGTTGTAAACAATAACTTCTTCTGCTTTTTCTTTTTCCGTCCTGGCCCATTATCTATGGCTTTTTCTGTCTCAGTTAACACCCCTAAAAGAGAACAAAAATTTCTGGCTCAGAAATCAAACTTAATTAAATTTGCAAGAACAATTGTGTTATCAGATCCAGTGAAAAGATGGGGTCACGCAAAGAAACAATGCACTGGGTAACGAAAATATTACATACTTTTATCCTGGTACCCATGGATCATCAGATATATTACCATCCTAAATCCCTTCCTGCCCTTAACAAAGAGGTCCACAGGTAAGCACTCTTTTGTTCTTTCCCTCAGAATGCCAAAATTTTGGTTAATGTGTGTTCACAAAACACTTAATTAGTACACAAGTACTCTAATGTTACGCCAGCAAAGTATGTGTACCTACTGCAATTTGGATCTTTTTGTGCATCCCATCAAAACAACTGTGCCTGCAATGTATTCTCCTAAATTTTATAGAATCATAAACTACCCTAATTCTTCAACCTGTTCAACCATATAAACAACCAACATTTTGTAACATTCTGATAGAGCAACAGTGCATACAGAAATAATCTGCACCATTTTATGAAGCTTGCATCTTCTGTGACACAAGCAAATTATTTTTGTGTCATTTTCATAATAACTGTAACCACAGATTCCACAGAAAAGTGTCCTTTCAAAGTCGAAAAGGTTGAAGATTTACATTTACATTATGTCTGCCGAGAGAATATCTCCAAATGACACACGTACATAACATTGAAACACACGAAAATCTGACATACTGGGATATCATGATATCCCAGTATGTAAAAGATTACTGACTACTCTTCTGAAGACTTGAATTTTGATAACATGGGCCGAAACCACTGTTAAAATCTGTAACAGCGATTTACGGTGTATAGTTTAAGTCTGAACAAAAAGGTTAGATTTGGATACACACATGTACATCTGTCTTCAATAGGTGTGAAGCGAACAAAATTTAAACACCAAGGATGATACCAAACTGATTATTGACTTCAATTAAAACAGGCTTTGTGAAATTGCCTATCGTCACTTATACTTTGCATACCTTTTGACTTGGACAGGTTATCAAATGCCTGCTGGATGGCATCTTCAAAAGCCGAGTGGAACTCTGGGACGGGAACCTTGTCCTCAGGGTCACTCTCATCGCTGTCTAGACGACGCTGGATAGGTTTCTCAACCCCAGGTCTGACTGTAGAGTCAGCCGAGGTGTTGGACTTAGGCCAGACTTTAGGCATGGCCTTCCCTTCCTTCAGCATCTGGGAACAGAACACAAAGGATGGAAAAGCACTAAAACACTTACGACAAGGCTACCAAAGAGCTCCTCTGCACGAGGGACATGACTGCAAAACTTCATATTTTTAAGATATCACCTCTAACATTCTGTTTAATATTGCTTTCTCTATTACTTGAAGCTGATGCTCAGGGTATGACTGAAGCTACGCCTGTACTTTATTCAGGGGTGCTAAAAATCAGACTTCTGTTCTGTATGTCTAAGCTACATGTACCATATGGGGTCCAGTTTTCATCACCTGGTGCAAAACCTAATTATTGGATAAACCATTTTGAAAAATCAATATTACTACAAATAAGAGGTCCTGAAGAATATGAATCAAGTTGTAAAACATCTCTAGATCGATTATTCTACTTCTTAAACAAAAGAAAAGTTATCTGCTTTCCTTTAAAAACTTTCGCTGTTGTTCTGCTTTATACATGTGGTTTTCAGGGGCTCCTTAAATTCACTGTTCACATGCCACATGACAGCTAATCATGGAAATTTTAGTCTGCGCAAAGATCAGGTAGGTACAATTTTAAACTCTTAATCCAGCAGACACTTGGAGAGCTGATGCCTGATAGCTCAGTAATGAGGTGTGAATGCAACCTTCACCAAAAATGCCTTGTGATAAACAATTAAGTAAATTATGTTTTAGGGCTTTTTTCCACCATTCTTCACAGAGAAGTTGTTGAAGTGTTAGAGAACACTGTAAGTAGCTTACCGTAGCAAAGGACCTGGTGCCTGAGTCTCTTCCCCAGCTGGCAGGGCTAGAGGAGCTGGTTCCTCCTCCCACTGGTACAAACTCACTAGCAAATACATTCAACCCTGTAATGTGAAAAAATACACAACAGCTCTTAACCATTGAGACCCAAGAGCCTCTCACCAACACAGTAGCTGCGAGTTCAATTCCAGCTAATGCTGGCTTACTCTTCAGTCATATGAGGGAAGGTCTGCCAGCAACCTACAGATGGCCGTGGGTTTCCCCCTAGCTCCGCCTGGTTTCCTCCCACCAGTCGTAGAAGTGAAATATTCTTAAGTATGGCGTAAAACTCCAATGAATTAAGGGATCATCCCCACAAATCGTTTGTTCGGACTCGGTTAAAATGAATGAAACGAACAAAGGCTCAAACAATGTGAGTCGAGTTCGTTCGTTTTTTTTCCCTTGCAGCCAATTATTAGAAAGAGCTGCAGAGAGAGCAGGTCTGATGAAAGTACTCCCACTAGCACAGTTGGGAGTGTTTACCATGACAACTGCATGCTTCAGCTTGTTTATCTTTCCTAAATGACACTGCACAACGCAGTAAATTAAATTAAAATTACGAATCACTTTTTATTTTAGCTTTCTCACCTTTCACTTCCTTGGTTCAAGAAGCTGGTATGTATCGTAAGAGTCAATTGTAAAGTGGTATGATTTACTCGGAACGCTTTACCCTGTATGTCTCGCATTTACCCATGGCTTGTGGAACCACTGTTTTTTCTTTGGATTTGTTATCCAGTGTAGACTCGCACTAACAGTCGGCTTACACAACGATGTTTAAACGCATCACTAAGCAGTGGCCAACCAATACGGAGATTCGTTTGATTCCTTTAAATCGTTTAAACAGAATGGGCAAACAAAGGGTGTAGTTTGGATTTGGTTTTTTGGAGAAAAAAACAAAATAAATGCAAACCATTTATGGGGACAGTCCTTAAAAAGATAAATAAATCTAAACCAACGTAGGAGAGACTGAGACGCCCTATTTTGCTGAAATTAACATGGGTGAGATAGGGGCAAATAAGAGAAAAAAAACTGCAAATGAAACACCCTGATTTCTAGTGGCAAGAAGTAACCATCAAAAACACTTTTCAGAACAAAAACATATAAACACAGCAGAAATTTTGAAAAAATCTCAAATATGGAAAGCATCACTGGACACCAACTTAAAAAACCGTTACTTCTTTCCCCTGCCGAAAGGGTTACATATTAAAACCAATCTGACCAAACGCTTGGTGCACACTGTCTGTGCTCACCTTTAGCACTCGTAGGACTTGTGACCGGTGTGGAGTGTGAAGATGTAGAAGAGGGGGAGCTAGATCCCAGCTCACGCTCTCCTGTGGTGGTAGGAAACTGTGCAGAGCTGTTCAGTGGGATACGCAACTCTGGATCTACGAACAAAACACAGACATTGATCAGTTCAACGTAACTATTTTATTTATTTATGTAATTGGTGTTTTACGCCGTACTCAAGAATATTTCACTTATACGACAGCGGCCAGCATTATGGTGGGCAGAGCCCGGGGAAAACCCACGACCATCCGCATGTTGCTGACAGACCTTCCCACGTAATGCCGGAGAGGAAGCCAGCATGAGCTGGACTTGAACTCACAGCAGCCACTTTGATGAGAGGCTCCTATGTCATCGCAGCGCACTGGCATGTTAACCCCCTCGGCCACGGAGGCATGAACACAAACTCTTATGGTATAATATAGTGATGGACACATCCATCCTCAACACTATAGCAGTACTTTATATCTTTGCCTGGTCTGTTACCAGAAACAGATTTACCTGATTTTTTCTAGGCATAACACTATGAAAAGAATATCGCAGGACTCTCCTAGTTTGGACGTAAAGAAAAAGGAGCGCTACACAGGGGAGCAAATCTAGCAATATGTGGGGATATATGGTAAATGACCTAAAATTTATCCCCTGATAACTCGACACATTTGTCCCATTTAGAGAGTTTTGTTAATCTTAACTGTTTTCAGGTTTGTTGCGAAGGTTGGATATCCTACTGGCTAACTGTGAATTCAGCACTAAAAGTAAAAATTTATGACATTTATTTGTCCTTAAAAATGTTGGGTTATTTACTGTATCATAAGCTGTATCATGTACATAACTATTCAGTGCAAATCCTTGATTAAATCTGTCAACACTTACTACACATGGTGGTGAGTCTGTTAAAAATTACCATTTCCTGGCTGCCCTTTCAATTACCCTACATGACCATAAATTTTGTCCACGACTAACTTGCTCATTTTTCCTTATTCTGAGAGATCTGTTGATTTTAGAAAGGTGTTTTGAGGTTTGCTAGGTACATGGGATGATTTTCCACTGGAAAATTGTAAGTTTCAACTTCTAAACTAATATCTTGTAACATTTGCCTCTAAAAATGCACTTCTGTGGACAAAATTTCAGGTCATTTAAGATACTTTGCACATTTGTCTTGATTTCTTATCTGTATATCTCACTTTGTATATCAACACATGTGAAAAACTTACAAAAGCCATGCTTTAGCTTTTCTTGTGCTTCAATTTTCTTCGTATGTTTTCTTTCATCTCGGGTCTTCTTTTGTCTCAATCGTTGCCTCCTCTCAATTTCACCTGAAAGATAAACCATTGGGATATGAGAACAAACTGCACAAAAAGCCATGGATCTCAGATTCAGGCCAATTGAAATGTTTGTAAAATTGGATGTAAACATCCATAGTCAATGAAAGGTTTTCTTCATTATTTATCACCTTATTGAAGTATAAGTACAATATACTCACCTGCAAAGCAGTTAAGCGTGTCTCTGGAGACGACAGGAGGCTTCAGGAGAACCTCGGCCACCTGGAACTCACAGGTGAGGGGTAGGTGACACAGGTAACGTAACCGTCTTCTCAGCTCCTGCACAACAAACAATATTCACCCAATAAAATTCCTTTTTAACTAACAGCATTTTAGTTTTCAGCAAATTGACAAGGTCTGGGTTTGAACTCCTAACGGTGCTATGCTCACCTCTGTCATAAACACGCTCTCTATCTCCACCACAGTGGCTGTCAGAGTTTCCGGGCAGTTCTCCAGGCTCCCGTATTCCCTTACCAGACACCTTGCATTCACAGCATGGATGTAGATATGCTGTCCATCCTTGGCTATAACACAAATTGACCAATTTATTTCACTGGTGATAAATGCTGTCATCCAGAATTCTTCACGATAGCAGTCAGGTATAGAGATTTCTGGATACACAGATATTATCTTCTTCCATTTAATTCTATGAGATTTCTGCTCGAGGGAACTAATAATGTGACTGCTTCTAAAGGACGGATTTGTCTTAAGATGACAAAATCAAATTAACATCATTAGCATATTGATTTTTAATAACTTTCTCTCACACTTCACATACACGAAGGGCCTAACCCAAACACAGCAGGTGTACTTTCTCTACATCTGTACAAAACCTGAGCTCAATACATCCAGTACTTTTTAAAGATACCACCCTTAATATTTTGTCTGACATTGCTTTCTCTGTTACTGGACGCCTATACCGACGCTCGGGGTCTGTACAGGCAAGCTAAAAACGCATTTGTACTCACCCTGATAGAAATAATAGAATGTATTCCCCGAGCGACGCTCTTCTGGCTTGGCCTCTTCCTCTACAGCTAGGTATTCTAGGGCCTCCTCTACAGGTAATGACTGCTCCCCACTCAGCATTGTGACCTCTGGGGATCCTTCAGCAACTAAATTAGGGCTCGTCCCTGGTGTCTCATCATTGTTCCCATTCTCCTCAGTCTCCTGTACAACTGTCTCAGATCCGCTGGTTTCCTCCCCTTGATGAAGCTCTCCTGTCACTTCTGCCTCTTGCTTTACAGCTTCCTCATCAAGGAATGCATCGGAATACTGCACAATGCTCTAGAAAAGAAATCAGGGTAACATATTCAATTTTCCTGTCACCACATAATGACCCATAGTAGCTTTATTATAATGCCATACTCAAGAAGCTTTTCACTGATACTTTGGCAACACTGGAAATAATTTTAGTTGGCACATGACAAACCAGCCAGCCATGTTCTTAAAAAAGTTGACCTTATTCTCATGGCAGTTTTGCTCTCTACCAAACAGTTGTGTACAGGGTCTTGTCCTTGTCCTGTAGCTTATTTCCAGGCTTGAGTGGGCAGAGGAAACTGCCTTAAAACGGCGACTGAAGTATATCAGATTAATCAACTCTAGATCCCTTACCTTGTTGATTATCTGACTGGCATCGCATGAGGGAAATATTGATGTGTATAACACAATCAAAATCAGACAGCAGATCAGACTTAAGCAGACTGGTAGAACTTCACAAAATTAAACCACTTACAGGTAATAAGTTTTATTATGATTATTACTCAATGCCACTCTCAAGAATTTTTAACCAATACAATGACCAACAGTTTTATGGGAAAGTGGAGCGTCCTGTGTAACATACCACCCAACTTTGTATCTGGCAAAACATTGCCACGTATCAAGTATTCCCCAAGAGACATTAAAACTGGGAAAATAGACCATTTATCATTATCAGAGAGCCAGGGAATCTACAAATTCCTTGTCCGAGACTGGGTCTGAACTCTGAATGTTTTAGCCATGCACCAGCCAGCACCTGTAACCACTAGGCCAAGGCCTACTCCAGCAATCAGTATTGATAGCCATTACCCATTACTGAATTGATGCATAATCACACAAACTTCCTACAACAGGTCATATTTACCTCATTGAGTATCCCCTTCTTTGGTGAAGTGACTGGGGTAGCCTCATCAGAATCTTTGAACTCCAAGACGGGCTGTAAAGTCTTCTTTACTTCCTCCTTGATCATTCTATTTCCCTTCAGCTCATCAACTCTTTCCTAGCCAAGAACAAATAAGGGTTTCACAAATTAACTTCTGGTAATCACAACTTTCCCTGAGAAATGGATGCTTTTATGTTTCAGCTATATTTATTTATTTACTTACTTGATGGGTTTTCTACCCCGTACTCAAGACTATTTCACTTATACGATGGCGGCCAGCATTATGGTGGGTGGAAACCAGGCAGAGCCCGGGGGAAAACCACAACCATCCACAGGTTACTGCTAGACCTTCCCACGTACGCCCAGAGAGAAAGCCAGCATAAACTGGAGTTGAACGCACAGAGGCTGCATTGGTGATAGATTCCTGGGTCATTACGCTGCGCTAGGGCGCTAACCAACTGAGCCACAGAGCCCCCTGTTTCAGCTATAAGAAGGCTTTCTTACAATTGCTACGTATACTTCTGTAAACCATGCTTGTAACATCAATGCTAAATACAGATTCTTAATTCAGACATCCGTTTAGCAGCTTAATTTGGTACAAAATATTTTCAGATATTAGAAACCTGGGCAAATAGCTTTTATATACCAAATTACAGAGGCAGAATTACTTTTACATCTTTGTCCTGTTAGTGCCCATGATTATAGGCTTTTTGTTTTAAAAGGTTTTTTTATGCTTTGCTGTAATTTGGGCATCTCTAAAGGGTATCAAAATGTCCTAGAATTCCACAATGAACACTTCATCAGGCGACAGGTGAGACACAAGAATGCTACCTTACCTTCAGTAAAGCCAAGGCTGATTCAATAAAGCAGGTCTCTGATTCCTGTCAAAAGATCAAGAAAGCAACAAAAGCTTTGTAGTAGCTTAATACATCTAATGAAGAAAGCCAAACCATATCATGCTTTCCTATAGTATCATATGCAATGAAGCAACATTACATGTAAGAGGCACTCTGCAATACAAGCCCTGTACTGGTTTGGGCCGCCAGAGTAATAGCTATATCACACAGCAGAACAAAAAGAATATCACAAATTCAATATAATTTTGTCACACATGAATGAAATATGCTGGAACCCAGTGTAGTCATGCACAAGGTTTCACATTCAATATGATAGGCACAGCTTTGATAAAAAGTCCAGAACACTGTTAAATTCCAAAACAGGGCGAAAACTAACACAAGTTTGTGGAAAATGGACAAAACGACCCAAAACTTCACCTTGACCTGTAACTCATCATGGTGCAATTATTTACCAAGTTTCAGTTTAGTACAATAAATTGTTGTGAAATAATGTTATGAAACTGTTTAATGGCAGAATAACTGGTGACTGGTAAACTTCAGAGTACTCATCAGTACCAGTACACTAATAATAGTAGGATAGTCTTTCTGCTAACTTTGTAAAGAGATCACAGTTTGTGTTATCTTGATTTATAAGACAACTTGAGCCTCACCTCAGTGTCTGCTGATAGCTGCTTCTCCAGGGCCCGTCTCTCTGGCTCTATGATCAGCTGTCTCACTTCCTCCTCAGTGGCCACTACCAGGCTTGTCGTCAGGCTCACCAGCTCATCTGACAAACACACACACAGAGGTGTGAAATCCTTTATCTGCTTCCTATTTTCTGCCATGGTCATAAAACTTAGCACACAGCACAACTCTGCTACTTCAGAAATACCACGCATACGGAATCAGGAAACCTGCTGAAAAATAGCCTCTGGGCAGTTTCACAAACATTTCACAATTTCTAAGCTATATCACCAAAACCACATATCAAACACTGGCAATTCTGAGTCAACACCTCAGGATGAATGAAAATCACGACCAGATGAAAGAGTTTTTTTTTTTTTTAAAGATCAAATTGTAAATTGCCACCCTGTCCATCTTTCTTTTTTTTTTTAGGGAGTGTACATTTAGCCCTTCTCATAATGATTCCTAGATACCAGCCTACAAATTTCGAGTATGTAAGTTCACTCAAATTTCTCACAAATATTTAAGAAAGGCATTACACGTAATTGAGACTAGCAAATTTCTTGAAAAGGGGAAGATGAAGTTGTAAACTGCCCAAAAACTGATACAGTGAAAGCAAGTCAAAGTTACCATTAAGTGAGAGAGGTTTACCACCCCTTTGTGTCCAGTAGGACTTTGGCAAAGCCATGGTGCTACCCTTTTCCTTCTTCATCAGCTGAAACGTGATCTCTTCACCCACTTTATAGCTGTGGGCACATTTGGTCTGCACACTGTAAACCAAATAACAGTGAAGTTAGTCACATCATGGCCCTATTAGAAATTGTCTTTTATTTCTCTAATTGATAATGCCCTACTCACAACATTTTTTTTTTTTTTTTAACATATACAAAACTTGTCATGTTATACAACAGCAGTCTGCATCATGTTAGGAGGAATCAAAGCTGGAGAAACCCATGACCATCAGGAAGTTACTGGAAGACCTTTCCATGTATGACTGGAGTGGAAGCCAGAATGAACTGGACTGAAATTCACAGCGATCGCATTGCTGCGCTGTGCTAGCACAATACACCATAAGCTTACTGGATTTCACATAACTAGTTACCAAAAATTGTGGTGATGTCATTGAGAACTATTCTTGTCCTAAGTTTCCTACCTATAATCACACAGCCTCACCTTTTCAGATGCCCCTTGTGGATAGCCTCGTAACAGATGGGGCACTTTCTCCAGTTCTTCTCTCCCAGGGCCAAGTAGTGCAGCATACAGGCTGAGCAGTAGATGTGACCACAGCGCGTTATCTTAGCTGTCAGACCAAATAACACAAGTTAGAGCCAAGAATGTAGCAAAACTTACAATATCATCATGAGCAGATTATGAAAGCTGATTACTGTTAAACTCTAATCCTGCAACCTTGTGGCATGTTTGCAAGGCATTCAAGCATAGTCCGCAGGCATTATTCTGTGTACACTGATATCATATTTATAAACCCCTGACATTGGCCAACCCAACCAATGCCGTTTTGTATCCAAAATCAAATTAAAAATATGCCAAAGGCTGAAGAAATAGGGTAACTATGAAAAAATACAACAGATGATACTGCTACAAAAATTCAGTTTATCACCCATCATCTTTTTTAACAAGAGTTAAATGTTTACACACCTCACCAGGAATGCCACCAAAGTTTTTAAGTTGGAAGACTTCTTTATGATATAAAATGGCAATAAGAACATTTTCTTCTTAGGTTAGGTTCCTCATATACAACGGCAACCAGCATCTTAAATCCTGAATCATATTGGTCTAGGCTTTCCTTTCTCTGGAACAGATTCAACACAATCATACTCTCACTAAACTCTAACGTACCTGCCACAGGTGGATACAAACAGATTGGGCAGGATGGCAACTCTGAGCTGCACACTCTCTGGAAGCAAGAAAAAACAAGATGGTTAGGATTACTGCTGTTGCATACAGAATTAGACCAAGTCAAAGATTTGTGCTTTCACTGTTGCCTTTACTAATCCATCAATGAGAGTGCTATTTATGGTAAATCTGATTATCTTACGCCACGAGGATAAACTAGAGCAAAAGTCTCACCACTTGCTCGACAAGGTCCCAGTCTACTAGTTTGTCTGGGTCAGCACTATGTACAGAGTAGTCTTCCCCTTCCCTCACAATAAACTGACAGCTGAAACAGTGATATACATACATCACCAAACAGATCACCAGTACTAGTCTTCTGCACTAATTACATACAACATGCCCGATACCACACATTTTGAATGCACTGAAAAAATATGTGGTTTAAGTGTTGAATAAACAATATGAAGGGCAGATGAAAACTTTACTTTATTCTGAATGCAAACTTCAAACTGTCATCAGGGTCTGATCCAGGGCAATTTCAAACCTGTGAAAAGAGTTTGGCGGGTCAAAATTTGGGTTAATATTTTGTAATAATATTTTCTATTCTCTGTATATATAAAAAAAAAAATGGTGGAAACTGCCAGCCTGGCCAATCAAAAGGGTGCCGAAACTGTTCAGCTGCATCAAGTTCTGGTAATTCTGTAAATCAGAACTTACTTTGCCTGAAGGAACTGTTCCTTGTTGTACTTGGTTTTGTAGTGACCCCTACGTGGCCATCTTCCATGGGAGCTTCGTCCCTGCCCGCTCACACCATCACCGGTATCGCGAGGGGCGTACGTGAAGTTCAGTAGGTGGTTGAGGTTTCCTTTTCGGGATCCTTTCTGCAGGGCTGTGCCGTACTCAACCCTTTCCTCACCTGGACTCACCTGATACATGAGGGAATTGAACAGGTGTTCACCACAAAGACAGTCTTCATCATAACCACACAAGGATCCCATATTCTAATGGGAGAACTAAGGTATGTACAAAGGCATCTACAACAGGTGTACCTGTACGTCAACATCCTGACAAACTCTTGAACAAGAACAGTTACAAGCCCTAGTCCTAAACTGGACTGTTACGGAAACCTAACATTCAATGTTAAAGCCTACTCATATATTGCACCACTCAGTGACACAAGGGGAGACAACCCTTTACATATTGTATGGACCAACAAAATATATTTTAGGCGTTCTGATTCATTGGGGGAATTCCCTTTTCAGTGACTGCCACTGACCTTCAACTTACACATACTAATACAAATTTGAACCCAAGGTTAGCAGGGGATAAAGCCCTTTCAGCACTAATGATAAAAAACTGAAAGACAAACACTTCAATTCTCAGATCTTTACAATGAAAACAGCTGTCATGTTATATTTTTTCTTTATTTGATCGGTGTTCTGTACATCTCTCCAGAATAAGCCAAAGTCAACGACACCTGTCAAAATTGTGGGGGGAAAAATACAAGTATTGTATACCAACTTCCATTTAATAAATTAAAACAAGGCACTCAGTATAATAAAGGAAACTGGCATATCCTGTAAGAAACTGTTGCACCTTATGTAAACCCGAATAAGAATTTACCGCAAAACACAAATGAGCAGCCATGAACTACAATTGGTTGAGCACTTCTGGGCAGGAACAACATCCACACCAAACAGTCCTTTCTGTTCTGTACTTGCACACAACTAAATATATAACTAAAATGCTCACCTCTTCCCTTTGCCTATCACCGAAAAGCCCTCTAGATCTAGGTCTCTTATCAGTCGAGGCTCGACTCTTTTGCGGAGTCGGCTTGCGTACCACCCCATTGTCTTGTCTGGGACGTGCCACCGTGGGCTCTCGCTTCTTGTGGCGAGTAAACCGGCCACCATTGCCATTCTCTGAAACAAGAGAGAAAAACACTCGCGTTATGGGCTGCTATGATATCGTACCTTCCTCGATACATGAAGGTGTACAGAAAAGTCATATACTTACCAGGTTTCCATGGACAGCACAAGTGACTAGGCTTGTATATTCACCAAGCTATGTTTGCCATCAGGAGTACCAGTATAAACACTTTGAATGAATGGATGATTGGGAATTTAGGTCGCAATTTTTCAGTCATATGACGAGGAGTCATTAGGTGTGTGTACATATACTGTGTCTTCTCATGGCTGGGCGAGTCCATTCTGCCCAAAGTGTCCTCGCCAATGAAGTATCACGCCAAAGATACCAGACATGACACTCCACCCTGTCACATTATACTGACACCAGACAAGCCATTCCTGTTTACTTGCTCCAACCTCTCAGTGCTGAGTGCCAAGCGAGGCAGTAAACAAGTACCATTTTTAAAGTCTTTGGTATGACCCAACCCGGGTTCATTCCCGCAAACAATTTGAGAATAATGGTACATTTGTGATTTGCAAAGATCGTATCTGATTTACTAGACTTCTAATTTGCTTTCAATCCATTGTAAAGTTTACATGTGTGATCCACAATCGAACATTGCATTGTGGGAATCTTTGTGCTGCCTTACTTGCAAGTAATCTTGTCGGGTGGACAGTTTAGACCAGTTACGGATTTCCCCTTTTAATTGTCTTAATTAAGGTTTAGTTAGGAGTCAAATGCCACTCATATTTTGTTTTTATCTGAACCACCTCAAAAATTCTGAATTTCTTTCAGTGATATGTCCCATTAACAGGATGCTAGCTTGAATGATCATCTGAGCACTTAAATCTGGTTGCCACGTAGGCATTCAGAAGGGTGAATGTACATTTTTTAAAGGGTGATGCTTCCATGCAGGCTTTATTGTTGTTAAGTGAACAATCGGTACAACTGTCACAAACCTCCACCATTTCAAGAGGGAAACGGCAAGCTCTGTAAGACTGTTGGCTGTCCCAAGGTCTACACATTACTTGTGAAACTTGTATGTCAAATTTCAAATCCTATTCAATCCAACCAGATTTTTTTGTTTGCTCTGAAGATTCCCTATGTAATTTACATGTGAAGTTTGTCAGGCAACAGTTTGTGCCTGACGAGATGAGATTTGATCCTTGACAAAGTCTTGGTCAAGCGGCAGATTTGCCAGCTTGCGGTCCCACTCACATTTGGTATGTAAATTCATTGCCATGATGCTAGGCGACAGCAATTGCTCTCTTCAGGAGCCATGTTGTTTCTCAGTGTGATCAAGCCTGGCATAGAAAACAGAGGAGATCGAGACATGGGTCTCTGGACCAGC
This sequence comes from Liolophura sinensis, assembly GCF_032854445.1. Taxonomy (NCBI): domain Eukaryota; kingdom Metazoa; phylum Mollusca; class Polyplacophora; order Chitonida; family Chitonidae; genus Liolophura; species Liolophura sinensis. The sequence goes on along the minus strand of NC_088304.1, from coordinate 5,958,814 downwards.
AGAGTCCTCAGTTTTCATCAAACCTAGCTGTCACCACGCATTTTTTTTTTGCTTTGTTTTGTTTTTCCTAAAGCTTCACATATCTGACTAGCCAAGGATCTCGGCTGTGATCTTTTAATATGAGGTTAGGCATACATCACAGCCGAGGAGACTTCCGGGTTAAAACAGCGGTATTTGAAAACGGCTTAGTGCATAGAAACTCCACGCCACAAAAATCCGAGCAAAATGAATCAAAACATGCATTTACCAGGCAAAACTCCAATAAATTATGTTCACCAAGGCATTCTCTGTTCCTCTACCAATGTCTGCCACATTTTGTAGCCTTTAAGGCCAGTAAATCCAAGATAATCCACAGTTATGACTTATTCTCACATGTCGTGTCTAAATCATGAGCTAATAAATCAGGTTGTTGCTCACCACGCTTGACCTTTCACCGCGTCTCTCTGTTTTGATCAGCTGGCTGTCAGTTCTGACAGGCAGAAAGCCATGTTACTACAGAGGAACAAATTTGCAATTGTCTGAAAGCCAAGGAGCAAAATGACGGACCCTACAATTTGTGCGAAATGTCAAATTAAGTTTGCAACAAAAAAAGTGGGGGGGGGGGATTCTCTTCGGAAACTGTTCCATTCTAAATTTCATGGAAAGATAAACTGCTGCTGTCCATGTGCGCTTCGATGACCCAGATTTTAACCATATGGCAGTGCGCGATGATCTGCTACATACAAGCCTATTTTTGACTTAGGCTATGATGTACAGGAGAATGGTGATGTAAAAGCAAGTAGTGATTTTGTGACAAAATGTGCGTAAATACTTTAGTTTTCAGAATTGCTGTGCTACATGTGTACTCTGGACAAATCTAACATGCATGCATCAGAACTGAACGAGGGGCTAGCTCTTTGTAAGCATCATACCACAATTGGGTCCACGACTCTCAGGCTAAGTATGCGGTCTGCGATCCCCGCATTTCAGTATACATAAGCCACCGTTACACCTTGTCTTGGGTTAGAATTTGACCATTAACAGACTGACAGTGGCAATGTCTGCAACTATTGTAATAAATGTTTTTGTTCACAGGTTCTAATCAAATTGTTAGTCTTATTTTTCTTAATTTCGGCTAACTGCATATTTTCAGACTAGCGTTTTATATTTCACATGACGTTTTTATACCTGATTTTTTAGGTTCTTGACACCCATTGGATTTGGGCGGAACTGATGATGTTCGACTCGAGTTTTTCCTGTCCATTTCTGCAGATGTCTCTTCCTCTATCATCCACCACCACCCTCAACCGTCCCCCGGCCTCAAAATTGTCGTGTGCACCAACCAAAACGGTCGACCCGCAAGTAGAAAAGCAACAATCACACGTCTTCACCGACATTTTCAGCACTCCATGATTTCACACGACCAAATAAAAAATATTACTAAACAACAGACTTTTTTTACGCCTATGGCAAAGTTCAGAAAGTTTTGATGCTTGGAAAGCAATAGCGTTCGGGGGGTTTCTTCCCCCAAGCGCCCTGAATATCACTTTTTAAAAGTCGCCAAGTAGCACCCAGGGACACTTCCCTGAGAAATTGCTCAATATGGCGATACCGTTCACGAGTTCCCCGGATGTCAGGGTGATGCGTGATTTGTCGAGAGATCGCGAGAACAGCGAAATTTGAAAAAGTTTTGGATCGAAAACTTTGTTTGGATTTTGGGCCCCTGTAGTTGTCCAGGTTATACTTTTATTCCATTGGTGTCAAAACTGCTTACAGCTACCTAATTAACTGAATATACAGATGATTGTGTTGTGTTCCCTGGCCTGTTGACTGAGAAATAGTTGAGCTTTTTGTTCCTGTGGTTCATGAACTTATAATACATCACCCAGGATCCAATTCTCGTGAATGTTTATTTATACTATGTATGTCAGGACTGGGAAGGGAATTCCACCGTGAAAATACCTCAGTAGACACATCTGGCAGGAAGATGGATGATTTACCTCCCAACTTCAAATAATAGCTGATGAATATACCCATTTGAAACTGAGTAAGCTAGAGCTGGGTATTCCAGGTCAGTGAAACACACATAATGGTATAGGACTAGTTTCATCAATCTAGTACCACTTGAAAAAGGCTTACAGTTCCCCTAGAGGAACCTGTATATAATGGCCGTTTTGGCCTCATTGATATCCAACAAAATTTCCACATATGAAAACTGATTATGATTTCCTTTCAAATTCTAGTTACTTAATCTGGGTGTTTTTGTGTGTGTTTAACAGCATCATGTCAGAAAACCATTCAATAATCAGTATTGATGAGTTTGATGAGCCTGCCCAACTCACTCAGACTTTCTGTGCCAAACTATCAGAGGAGGAATATGAAGAGCAAACAGCCACAGAAACGGAGAAAGCACTTGAGGTATAAAAATCAGAAAAGTACACACCATGAATTCACAATTTACTTGTCACTCACAATTTACACTCCATTAACAGTTTACACTCTATTCACAAATACCCTATCCGTAATTTAAACTTCATGCACAGTGTACACTATAGACGAGAGTCAGTGTTTACAGAATGGTGGGCTGTAAGATCTATTGGTTCTCCCATATATTGCATCATCATGGTCTGTTAGATAAATGAAGGAAATCATGATTAAGCTGTTTTAAGACTGTACATCATTCATGTATAGATGCTTGTTAGTTTATAACTGTAGGCCTGATGATAACTCGTAACTGAATTAAATATTGATATCTCACAGGCCAGTCTAACTCTGACCTGTACTTGGTTAACTCTACTGACCCTGCCAAAACTCCATTGGCCCGGATTAGTATTAATATTGAGCCTTACTTTATAAGTACTCTTTTTGATCACTTTTTAGAGGCAGATAGAGATCTAAAAATGTTTTTTATGTGCCAAAAGCTAGATTTTTTCAGTAGAATATCACTCAACCTTTCAAGCAAGCCATAGATTTTTCAGGGTCAGGCAAAATGTGTAACTTAGATGGAATCCATGGTGTAGTTTGCCTCTAAAAACTGAATGAATTGAAAAATTTAAAAGGAAAAGAAGTAACTCCCAGTTGACCTACCTTTATTTTCCATATAGGATCACGCTAGGTGAAAAAAACATTTTTTTAAGGATGGCTTTACAGCTTAACACATAGCCAAATTGAAACATTTCACATCACAGTTCTACTGATTTGGATTATCAGATTAATTGTTATCAGACATACAAACAGTATTAATTTTATTTCGAAGATTCCATTTACATGTGAGAAAATGAGGAAAAATACCTGAGCATTTATATGCATTGTTCTTGTTGCAGGAATTAATGGCATACATTGAGAGAAATCCTGAAGCTTATGGCAAAGTTCTACAAAAACGCAAGCAAGATGAGCAGGAGGAGGCAGGAGTTCTGTCTTATTTGAAGGTCAGGGAGATTCTTAACAAACACATTCTGCTTCAGGTCTACTATCAAAAAGTGTCTAAGGTTTGTTTCAGAGTTCAGGACATGGGTCAGAACTGTGCGGCCTGCTGTCTTACTTAGGCATCAGCACATGTATAATGAAATGGTACATCCTCTTTTTAAATGTAGTAAGCCAAAACTGAAAGCCATGTGATGTCTTTAATAATCTGACTTACCTTGCAAATTCTCTAAAAAAAATTTCAGGTAATAAAATTCATTGGTTATGGAAATCATTAATTATTTTATTCACCCGCCTATGTTAAAATGCAACAACATCAGATCACAAAAGGACATCGCCACGCTATCGGAATGTCATGACTTGAAAGCGCTGTATTGAAAGTGTTAGCAGTTCTCATTTTATGATGGATGATTGAGTCTGGTATCAAGTGTTCATGGTTGGCCTTAGTTGATTGGTATGGTTTGACTTTACTCAGGTGAAGATGGTGTCCATGTTTACTGGGGGTGTGTACCCAGGCAGTGAGGTAACCTCCGAGGAACTTAACCATAAGGTCGCCAAGCTCAAAACATCCATGACAAAAGTCTTCAACTATTCTCAAGGTAAGTCATTATTTTATTCACCTGCCTTTACTTTAAATCCTGGAGTCACACTGGTTGTCAGGAATTTAGAGCATTTTTCTTGCCACCTGGGGGGCTTTCTTCAGTTAGGTCATGTGACAGTGTAAGAATTTACAGGTGATAATCGTACTTGCTCTTTTGGTGCTCAGGCAAAAAATGACAGCCAGTGGAGCCATTTAATGTGCCCTTTGGAAACAAAAAAAGGCATACCTCCCCTTCCACGCTAAGATTATGGCCTGATCACCCAAGTTTGGGTCGGCATAGTGTCAGCAAGCCAGGTGGAACATTATGATGAATCAATTCCTTTGAAAAGTCCTTGTGGCACGTTCCAAAAATGTGGCTTAGTGTGGAATGTATTTGGTGTGTACCAAATGATGTGTGTAGTTTCACAGAGATCACGGAGTTTAAAAAAAAGTTCCCTGACTCCTCTCGTTGAGGTTGCAAAGAAAGTAAATATTTCACTGGCTATTTAAGTGTATCATGGATGAGGAATCACATGAATCTTACATGAAGGTTGCATGTAGACATGAAGCCATTTTCTTTTCATCAGGTAACATTCCGGGAATAGACCTGAAAGAAAAACTAAAAAGCAGGCTGTGATGCTGCTGTTTTGATTTTATACTGTGTAGTTCTAAGCATGAATACCCACTGGTTTCAAAACGTTTGTTAAAAATAATAATTCGTAGCCTTGGGGGTGTGCATGCCTGCATGGCGCTATGACCCAGGAGCCCCTCACCAACGCGGTCGCTGTGAGTTCAAGTCCAGTTCATGCTTGCTTCTTCTCCGGTGGTATGTGGGAATGTCTGTCAGCATATTGCAGATGGTCATGGGTTTCCCTGAGCTTTGCCCAGTTTCCTCCCACCATAATGCTGGCTGCTGTCGTATAAGTGAAACATTCTTGAGTATGGCGTAAAACACCGATCAAATAAATATTAATAATTATTGTGTCTGTCCACATGAAAATCTATGAAATGAAAATCAATGGACTTTTTTTCACTGAATCTTTCCTTAAGTCAGAAATCACCTTATTACTTCAGAAACAAAAGGTCGTCGGACATCAAAGCGGCTGGCAGAGAAGCGAGGCCATGCTGGAGTTCAGCAGGATGAGAATTGTCCTATTCCTGTAGCTCACATTTTCCCGACCAACACTCAGCAGCCTGTCCCACCCCCACCCCCTCCTCCCCCTCCCTGCCTCCCAGAGGGCAGCCCGTCTCTCACCCCTGTATCACGTCTTATTAGGACACCCCTCAGAGACAAAAATGCTCAGGTAAGGGGCTTTCTCATCAGTGTAAGGCCCTGCTTAAAAAATCCATGGTTGAACTTACCTTTTATTCTAGGTAATAAAAATGATAGTGAATGTGAAGAAATTAACATTGACAGGAAATTCGATGGCCCAACGGTTGGAGTGTCCTCGTCGAAGAAGAAGATAAATCTTCTTAAAGCCTTAAAGTTGAGAGCACCCACCTCAAAGAAAGGAGACCTGGGATCATACCTGGGTGGATCATACCAAAGACTTTAAAAATGGTTCTTGTTACTGCCTCGTGCTCAGCACTGAGAGGTTAGACTAAGAAAACTGGACTGGGTGGGGTGTCAGGTGTGGTGTCATCGGCGTGATACATCAGTGGTGTCAGCACTTTGGCAGCATGGACTCGCCATACCACAAGAAGACACAGTATATGTACACACACTTAATAATTTCTCTTCGTCATATGACTTAAAAATTGTTAATTGTTAAAAATTTATTCATTCATTGACAGGAAAAAAGAAAAGAAACTACTGTCAAAATCTTTAAGAGGAGGGCCGTTTTCACACAGTTTTAATGATAATCTAATTATTTAAGACATTCAGGTTTATGAGAGCATTATTCTTTGTACTACTTATAAAGGTAAACTTGTGAAACTCAACCGTTTGGGATTAGTAAAAGTGAGTGAATCTGATTATTGATAAGGTTAAATGTTCCTGGACATGCTTTGGGTGTCTGATTTCAGATGTGCACAGCTTCCTCTAACAGTTCTAGTCAAGCAAAGAAAACCCATGTAACAAGAGCCCTAAGGTAAGTCCAATGTCGGGAACCGTCTTACATGAGTACATTTAACTGTTCTGTTCATATTTTAACTTGGACAGGATGTGAACAAAAAGGGAAAAGTAAATGAGACATCTTAATTTCAAAGCCTGGAGCTAAATCCTAATTTCTACCGAACATGATATGTTTTTTTCCCCCTGATGTTTGTATTAAAGTTAGAGATAGAAATTTAACATTGGACTGCTGCAACTGAAATTATGGTTGCACCAGTAGAATTAAGCCAACTTAGGTCTGATTGGCTTGTAATTTATCAACATTTAATTCAGTTACAAGTCACTGTACCTATATTTATAAACAGCCATTCATCTATTAGAAAGAAGCAGAAGATCTCGGTCTGTTGACATTTCGTAGACAATCTGGACCCCTTTAAGGTGAATAGTGTTTGAGTGTCATGATTGTTTCAGGTCTAATATGGGTGGGAATTCCACTTCATCTCTCTCCTCGCTGAACAGTGAACTCAACTCCTCCAATCCTCTGAAACGACTGAGAGCTACAGGTTTGGATAAGTGAGTACTCTTTGACCTAAAATTTTGTCCATGGCTAAATTATCCACATTGCCAGATTATGACAAGGTATTTTTAGGACGTTCTGGAAAGATAGATGACATGCAACTGGAAAAATTTTCAATACCAAAAGTAATATTTTGTGACCTTTATTAGCGTGTAACATGTTTTTTTTCGGTTTAATTTTTAAGGTAAATACTGTGAGATTCTGACAGTGATTTGATCTGTAGGGCCTTGTTTCTTACATGTTTAATAAATTTATCAGTCATTTGGCAACTTTGTTGTTATTACAGCTGGTGAGTTTGACTTTGTCAGAAATGCTGTAAGAGGATTCATGTATGATTTAAGTTGACCGAAAAATTTTCTTCTGCTATTCTGAAGTTGCTAAAATTGCTGATTGCTAATCCTGTGGATTTTAGGCAGTTTTCAGGCATAGTTTTTAAGATGAACTAGAAATTTCCTATTGCTGATATATGGCTGTTATATTACTAAATCTTGTGGGTTTGAGACAGTTTTTAATCTCGATTTCATTTTGTCACATTGCCTCAGCTGTGTGATAAAAAGTCATCATCCTTCATTCATGGGGCCTCCGTGGCTCAGTCGGTTAGCGTGCTAGCGCAGCGTTATGACCCAGGAGCCTCTCACCAATGCGGTCACTGTGAGTTCAACTCCAGCTCATGCTGGCTTCCTCTCCGGCCGTAAGTGGGAAGGTCTGCCAGCAACCTCGCCAGTAAAGAGTTTATACGTAGAAGCTAACAAACCTTCTTTATATAACAGACGTATCAAACTCGGCCTTAAATATGCAACAAAGCTTAAAGCTTATCCAACAAAGTCTGCCTACAACTGTGTTTTCAATCCGTTATATGTAGATAAATTTGTGCCCTAACAAGATTCCTCCGTTTGGTCTTCATATATGCGACCATATTGTGGAATATTGTGCTTCTTCCACAACCCAAACTAATATTTGATTACGTAAACGTAAAAAATCAGATACAAATCCTCTGATAATTCAGCAATGTTTTGCTGAAATCAAGGCTAATTATCCGGATTACAAATTTATATATGCTGATGGGTCAAAGGATGGGGACTGAGTTGCATCTGTGGCTGTCTTGGAACAGAGAGTTTCTTCTCTTCGCCTTCAAACCTCTACTTCAATCTTCTCAGCCGAAGCCAGAGCTATACTCCTGGCCTGATCATATTTCTTCTGGGCATGCCCAGAAGACAGTGATATCTAGTAACTCACTCTTCTGCCTTTTGTCTATACAGCATAATAAATTTGGGAATCATAGAAAGCTAATTGAAAGAGGTAAAGATATTATGTACTGTTGGATAGCATAGCATAGCTGGCTATGCTGTCATAAAATACTGACGTCCATTGGCCAATATCATAAAATATAAATTTTAATATATATATAGAGAGAGAGACAGACAGACAGACAGACAGATTTATACATGTATAGTTTTCTGGATAAACTGTTTTAAAAACCTTGTAGGTTTCGAGTTTTATCTGTTTTGAATTTTCTTATCTGCTTTTAAACATGTGTGAACATTTTTATTCCATTTTTGATGTTCGCCATGATATTGAAAACTAATTACCATCTCATGTTTTCAACTTGTTCTCCCCACGATATGGTTGAAACATTGCATTCATTCATTCATTCTTTATGTCTGCAGATCCCCTGGGGGAACCCCTGCCAGAACCCCTGTCCACCGCAGGAGGCTGGCTCGTCACGGATCAGGCTCAAGTCTTGCATCGTTTAATTTGGACGACCCGCTTCATTTGTGTTTCCAGAACATCCTGGAGCAAAAATTCCGCAATGTGCGGTCGCCAAGTCCCGTGGGCAGATTTAACAATGCCACCAGCCCGGCCACTTCTTTCATCAACAGCCAGGGATTTACTCCTTAATTTGCAAGAGACTGTGCTTTGTAATTGTTTGATAAAATGATAAAGTTCAAAATATAAATTCAAGTTCTCTGGCGCAGTAGATCACCCATGATTTTGTGGAATTTCAACCAACAAATCACCAAAGTTGATGCAAAAATTATATGAATTGGCATGTTATTGTTTTACCGTAAATAGCATCATGTCACATGGTTTTTCACAAACTGACCATCCTTCTGTACTACTCATACAGCAAGATAATTAACTGGATAATAAAATTCCATGAACTTGTAGGTGATTTACTGGACTTGCCAACTTAAATCTATTGAAAATGTAAATTTATGTACATAATGTCAATTTGATGCCACAAAGGCCAATAACTCTTCTCATTAGAAGATTCATTCATTTATTCATGTATTCTTACATCAAGTACAGTCATTTTCCAGCATCTTAATAATAATAATATATATTTATGTCAGACTGTCATTGTGCAATAACAGGGAGATACGAGCGCATCTGTTGTCCTCATCAATGATTTTGAACACATTTCTACCGGTTGTACAATAGCAAACTTAACTTGTAGAAAAAAAATGTGTATTAAAATTTAGACGTATGTTAGAGGTCATTTTGTTTATATGTTATTATGCATGTTCTGTTTGCTGTAAATTATGATGTAACTGAAGAAATCATAGTACAGTTGTGTCATTTTCTTCTGATTGTTCGTGACAAGACAGATATTTGCAATGAACAACATCTCTTTAAGAAACAAGTGCAGATTTGCAGTTCAGGTAGTTGACATATGCCATGCATAGGATTTTGTATCATCTTGCGTTCGTGCTCCCTTTGTGAACAGCCCATGTTAAAAAAGAGGATGTCAGAAATTTATCCAACAGATTGACGGACCGAACAAGCAAAAGAGCTGCTCATTGCTCAAAGTTTTACAACTTGTAAAGAAGGATATGGTGTAAAAACGATGAAGTCCTTTTTTCATGTGTGACCAGGCCATGTTATGAGTTGGTTGGTCAGATTTTCTTGTAGATTTTTTGCACACATTGATCTATAACTTACACTCAGGTAGTAACCAATCTATTAATCAGGCAAATGGGTATCATTATAAGCCAATCTATTACCCTGAGCCTCATACAGTATTAAACATAGAAACTGTTGGTTTGTAGAAATAGATATGTCGTATTTTAGTTTAACATGAATGTTGCATGAATCTGAATACACGTTACAAAGTAAGGAGCAGGACATGGCTCATTTGTTCAAATGATTCCTGTTTTACTGAGCTATCCTCAGGAATGTTTCACTTCGGGTACGTTCCATTCGTCCATCTGACCGTCGCTGGTGGCAGATTCAGTGGCCATCAGACGACACAGTGTGACGTCCCAATGTTCCGGAAATCGTGTGAGTTAAGGCGCCGCAATACATGCCACCAATTCACCGGCGTCAGACTTGGTGGCAGCAGTGGTGAACGGAACGAATGTCAGTGGCCACTTCCTCCTCCAGTGGTCATGGTGGAGCAAATTAAACAAGTTCATTCAAACCTTGGGAAGAGAATTTCTGTATTGATTCTTTTGCTCTCCGTGTTTGCAGGGTCGTAGTGACATTAGCCACTTCTGGGGCCATTTGTATAATCTTTCATTTGTAGACGATCACTTAACTTCAACGAAGCGGGTGTGAAATTTATCCATCCATGTGGGTTTGTCAGTAACATGCCAAAGGTTGGTGGTTTATTATGGACCCTCTCTTCCTTTACCCATAAAATGCAACCACCATCATATAATAGGAAAATTGTCTTGAGTTAAACAATAAGTAGTATTTTTGCATTTAAAAATCCCCTTAACTTTTATTTCTTTTATTGGCAGGTTTATTTTTTAGATTTTAGTATTTTATTATTATTTCTTTTTGGTCTTATCAATTTTTATGTATCATCCCCAGGTGCTTGAATCCAATCTGTAAACTTTATATATGCCATAAACCAGCTTCCTGCATACACATAGGAAGTGGTAAATGTAGGAGGCTATATAGGTATAGGGCATATATAGGGTTTACGAACTGGGTTTGAGTCATACACTGGAAATATTTTGTTGAAAAAAAAAAGTGGGTATTGTAGATACTCTTTATTTTATGTCTGTTTATATTTAAATTATTCTGGAATTTTAGTTATGACGGTGAACTCTTATTAATAGCTGATTATTTTCAAGATGTTACTTGAGAAATAAAAAAAACATACTGTGTCAATATATTATGCATTTTGTAAATGTAAAATTTTTGCGTAAATTTTAGCATTTTAAATAGTTTATTTAATTGTATTATTCTGGATAAACACAAATGAATGTTAGTCATTTAAATCCTACATGTAGTATCCATAATTTTGTTGTTTCTCTTATAATTGTCACCAATTTTCAGTTTCTTATCACTGTAAATAGCATAAGTTTAAATCTGAATGTGGTTGAATTGTCAATTTTCTTGTGAGAGATTCAGGGGCCAGGTTTTCAGAAGAGTATTAAAATTCAGCCAGTCTTAAATCTAAATACCAGCCGCATCCAAATACAAATCTGTCGGATATTAGTAAGGACTAAAGTTAATACCTTGCTTCTTTGGATAACTGTGCCCCAAGTGCTAGCATAGCACAAGGACCCAGGAGCCTCACACCAATGCAGTCACAGTTGAGTTAATGTGTAGCTCAAGCTGGCTTCCTCTACGGTCGTATGTGGGACAGTCTGCCAGAAACTAGAGGATGGTTGTGGGATTCCTCTGGGCTCTGCCTCCTACCATAATGCAGGCTGATATCGCATAATTTAAATATTTTGTAATAGGGCATAAAACCTGAATCAAGTAAACGACCAAAGAGGTCGCATGTTCACATCCAGCTGTTGCGGCTTCGACTTAAAATCTGGACATTTGTCCTCAATCCATAAACCTGACCTTGAAATAAGTGAAAATTGTTGAGTATGGCATTAAATACCAATCAAGTAAATACCATCAGTTACTATCTATAAGGTTGAGTTCAAATCCAGCTCTCGAGGTTTTGCTGTAGCTTTACATCTGGAGTGGAATAGTTTACTCCTGGTAACTTCCACTCACAAATCGTGGTAGACCTGAGTATATCATAAATCAGAGGCTAAAAGCAACCATGATTTTATGTGTACGTGTCTACATCCCACTTTAGCCTGCACGCAGCAGATTAGCTCCTTGAAGGATAAAACAAGGCACACATTGGGATACTTGGGAGGGGGGAGTGGTGGTAATGTACTGTAGGTCATTTGCACAAGGCTGTTAGTGTATCTTTTGGTGTACTCTTATTGACTTGATATGGTAACTTCATCACAGTGAGAATTATGTCAGCAAACCTTGGAACCAGTTTCCCCTGGGGGAACCAGCTTAAAGTAAACTTTTGAAATTAATTAATTCTAAAGTACAAGTATTTACAACTTTTCAAACACACAAAGAGGTAACTTCCGTTATATATAAGCTTGTTTTAACTCATCCAGCAGAATATGTCCTTGTGCAAATGATATAATATCCTGTAGGGAGACATTGGCAGAGCCTTGTGCCAAACAAACTGACATTGCAGTCACCTTGTGAAACTGAATCATCTTGGGTAGGCCTAATATTTGAAAACAGCACTGTCTGGTGCACAGAATGGATCATCACTAGTTTTACAGGTACACCAGTAACGAAGCAGTCCTTCTGATTTACAACTCTTCCCAAACCACTGATTGGATCAATTATTGCCCACCATACTGTTGGGGAATCTGTGTTCATAATATTTAGCAAAACAGCCAAATATTACCTTGTAACCTGAGAAATTGGGTCAAAGGTCATTTGTTTCCAATCTGATCAGGAATGGGTGACTCCAACCCGTAAGTTCCATTGCTCTGACTCGGTAGTTTTGCAGGTACATCAGGGCCATATCTAGGAACAAACTGACTCGTCTTATGCCATGCATATTATTAAATGAAACTCAACATGATGTTTTCTTAGTGCTGTTAAGTCTGTGAATGAGAAAAACTTGATCTTTTTGTTGATAAACCATCCAATAGTTTTAGAGCACAAACATTTTCTGGAACTCTAGATATGTCCCTATACATGAATGATAGTAACAAGGTAAATATGAACTCGTCTTATGCTGGCTTCCTCTCTGGCCGTGTGTGGAAAGGTCCGTCAGCAACCTGCGGATGGTCATGGCGTGGGTTTCTCTCAGGCAGTCTGGTTTCCTCCCACTATAATTATGGTTGCCATTGTATAAGTAATACATTGCATGAGTATTGCATATAACACCAATCAAATAAATAAAAGAATCGTGCATTGTCAGCCATTAAAGTTAATACTGTTCTGTATATCTGTTCTGTACATCAAATAAACAAGTAAATGTGAACTTTGACCTCACCTGGGAAAGGTCAAAAATAAAAATGGGGTTGAGTGATGATTCTGTGTGAGAAATCATTATATTTGGCTGAGCAGTTTTAGATTTAATTATTGAGACTGGAATGGTGTTCAACACCGTACTCAAGAATATTTCACTTAAGAATATTTGGCGGCCAGCATTATGGCGGGAGAAAACTGGGCAGAGCCCGGAGAAACCCATGGCTCAGCACTTAATATCGTTATAAGCCAAATATGACGCACAACATGAGAAAATAGTTCTGTCACTTGCAAGGAAGTAAGTAGAGGTTTCAATAATTATATGAATCCTGTGGTTTCCACACACGAAAGTTTCACTGAGGACAGGTCGCAACAATTCAAATCAGAGAGAAATATTCTTTTGTTTCTCCACTTAAAGGATACATGAAAAGGAACTTTAAAACAAGGATTATGTTTCTATGTCAAATGAAGAAAACTATGCCCTGGGAATTTGTTTAAAAATTTTCCTTTTATGGGTATTTTTATACCTCTTAATTACCCCTCTATATTATGCATATTTTCTGTCAAGTCTTTTTTTTTTTTCAGAAATTACGTCATCGTTGATTTTTACTCCATAAACACGGTTTATTTGTACTGTTATGTGTTATTATGCATGATAATCTGCACATTAAGAAATAAAACCAAAATGTTTCATGTGTCCTTTAATCAAAATGTAGGTTTGAATGGTTGTTTAAATTCCTTTAGCTTGAAGATGATTGGGCATAATGTGGGCGTGCTATATGGTACCACGAGGAAGACTTGGAGATATTATGATATTGTATACAAGTGAAGGCCAAAACAACAAGTATGAGAGAAAACGAAAATATGTTTTGTTTACTCATATCCTATATGTAATATTCTTCAATCTTTTCGCATGTTTGCAAGGTGTTCATTCAAGCATATTATGAAGGCCTGAAATTGGCCAATTGAACCAATGTAGTTGGATCTGATCTAATTATAAATGTGCATAAAATGCACTGAAAGTTGCTCTTTCATATGTAAATAGGTTGATGAATTAGGGTACACAGATAAAATGACACATTGCATATGTTTATATGATCTTTAAATATGATGACAATGACTAAATGGTTGACAGTGAGGTGTACACATTCTGATAAAGGAATTCAAATTATCAGGGGGTCTGTTTCTATTCTATAGCACAAATACCATTCTTTAAAAAATAAATATAACACACTAGGGGAGTTTCGAGTTTGAACTCTTTTGTCACTGATGGTAAAAATGGTCAAACTGTCTCTTGTGTCTTGTAAAAAAAAGGTTAGGGATCATTTGCTGAAATTAGGTAACAGTTTACATATATCTCAATGTGTAAATGACACCTCTTTTCTTCAGGAGCTTCTAAAGTTCGTAAATTTTCAGCTCCTCAAGATTTCAAACCCGTAACTCCTGCATTAGTATTTAAAGTACCTTAACATCTACCCCATGTTTAAATAAGAACATAAAAAAAAGAACAAAAACAAAAGTATGTCTTCCAGCTCCTTGTCAACCATGTACACGACTTTTAGAGTACAATGAAGCTTATCACGCAAACTGATTTTCCAAGTACACAACTAAAATGCAGCTGCAACTAATGCTGATGGCAAAGAAATTCATATTCAATGCAGTTTCCTGGGGTTCAAATAAATGCCCTCCTGAAGTTTCAATAACATTTTTTTGGTAAAAAAATAGATCGTTAGTAAAATGAGAATTATTATCACACAGAAATAAGTGGTGACCATAAATTTCTCACCACAAATGGATGTTCAGAACATGTTAAGTCATGGTCAGGTCTGCAGCAAGACTAAACAGTTCAGCTGAAATATGTTGTCTAAGGCCACCTGACATAACATCGTTGGCAAACAGGGTAACTATACGAGTGTTAACTTGATTTGGAGTTTCTGTCAATGTGCACAAATTTCTCATAACCTAAACGATGACCACAACAGGTTAAGTTATGATCGACGGAAAGACCTAACAGTCCAGGCTGAAGTATCCAAAGCATCACTAGAAAACGGTGTAATTATGCTAGGGGTACTTCATTTTCGAATTTGAATAAATGTCCACCAATTTCTCACAAGCCAAAGCCTGTCCACAACAGGTGGATCACATGACCCAGCTGTCTGTTTAATGCCACGAGCATGGCCCTCATGTTGGTCTGATAATGACACAAATTCAATCTGTGAAATTCCGTAGAAGATCCTTCACGTTGGAACATTCCTGGTATGGAATGAAGTGTTCGTAACCACTGTTGGTTTCTCGGCATTATTCCGCTCACACAAACCCATCATTCTCCTTCCTGCTTCTCCTTCACAGCCTCCTGTCAAATTTAAAGTCGGCATTTAGAGAAACACTCAAGTTTACAGATGAGGAGAAAATTTTTCTTTTTTTCATACACGTACGTGTAAGTAATAAATTCAACGGTGATACGCTGCCAAAAAAAAAAAAATGAATAAAACTTCATGCTGTATGTTTATGACAAATACAGGTAATGCAAACACATATGAACAGGAAAAACACGAACAGGCCCACACCTTCTACTAACACCGAACCTCTTTTCCAGCGTTGATACCTCACTGATGTCCATACATAAACACAATGGAATTCTTAAAAAATTCTTTGTTTGAGGTAACACAACCCTCTGAGAGAAAAATTAGTGTAGGGATTTTAAAATAATTAACACTAAGGTCACACCCACTTAATTTTTTTATTTATTTATTTTTTTAAATGAAAAAATAAATGAGGTTACCCCAAACATACACATTTTAATGATGGCCTTAAGGGCCCAGAATTCTTGCACACCTTGAACCTCTCCTCCAGCAGTGAAACTTCGCTGATCAGATCTGTGATGGCATTTGTCATGGCATCCTTAGGATTGTAGTCTGATGTAGTCTGTATTCTCACCACAAACTTGTGCTCCAACGGGTGGGGGTTCTTATAGCCAGCGAACACCACTTGGGGGTCTTTCAGTAGCTGCCTGTAGACATGTACATACCATTCCATCTCATTATACAGGATGTCAATCAATTCAGATCACCAGCTAATCATCTACCAGGGGTCAAAATGCTTGGTCATTACCATGTTTTTAAGAGCTTGGGATAGAAAATATAGTGCAATGCATGGAAAAAAACTCTCGCGCCTTTAAGGACTGGACATGTGACCAATACACTGAGGTGAAGTTTTTAAAATCAAGTGCGTTCATTTTCATGACAAAGTGTGTTGTGGCTTTGTGTTTACTGGGAAATAACAGGAATGACTAATGACTGGATAGCAAACACTGATATCATATGTAAATAGGGTTTATCTACAGGTCTAGGTTTTGTATGTATGTTTTGTAAACTTTGATTACAAATTTCAAGAGGTACGAAGTTAACAAGCCTTTCATAAAATTTAACTGTAATGACAATAATGGCTTTGAAAGATAAGTCAAGGATGTTGAAACTTTGGGTTCTGCCTCATGATAAAGTGTTACATTTGGTGTAAGTTTGGTGAACTTTAGGTAAACTGTTCAGGGTGTTAACAAGAAAATGAACAGAAGGCTACCACTGCGACAATACCCACTTTACCCCTTGCCCAATACTGGCTGAGGTGTAGACATGATGACCTCAAAATGAGCCAAGGTCATCATGGATATGACTTTGAATCAAGTAAAAAATGATAATTTCAGTCACATAAATGATTGTACGTTGTATTATCCACTTCCTTGTTATTTTACAATGTCTCTAAATGGAGTCTGATGTATTTCACATCTTTAAATCATAATGAATCACCTCTGTTTTTATTGAGGTTATGATTCTCAAGAGCTAGAAATGTCTCACATTTTGCCCCCTGAAATGACCCTGATGGAGTGTTCCAATCTAGACCCAGCAGAATGGGCAGTGTCAGACTAACTGTTAGCCCTTGGGAAGATTTTGTGTACAGTAAATCCTCCAAGGTCAGCCTGGTTTCTTCAACTTTAACTTGTTGGCTCTGTTGTGTGTGAAATATTACTGTCTTGAGGAATGAAATATAAATCACATAAATAAACAGACGTTAAAATACTGTTCCACAACCGGAAATTTTCAATACCTCCAACATTCTGCAAAAAGCCGGACCTGAAAGGGGTTTGTCTTGTCTTGGAACCCTAATTAAGTGAATGGTGAATGTTCAAAGATAGAATGTTAAAAACCTGAAAAACAACAGCTGAAAATTATGTACACCAATCTTAATACCAAGTTTAAAAGTACCTCACCTCCAGAATCAGCTTGGTGAGGAAACATGTTTTTCAAAGTGGCAATTTTGTTAATTTCTTTTGACTGGTGTCAACAAGGTATTCTTAACAAGCTACTTACGTTGTAATCATATTGCCCAAGGTGTGATCTTCTTTATTCACAGTAAATAAAGCTGCATTTGGTACTTTTGTATCCTTCTCAATTGTTATTCTGCAAACAAAAATAAGAAACCACACATGTTTATAAAATCTTAGGAAAACCACTGAAACACCTAAAATATCCCTGTCAGAAAAATGTACTGTATTTCTTCAACCTTTTCACAGATTTGCAAGGTGTTTATTCAGGCATATTCTGAAGGCATTATTCTGTGCAGACTGATAAAATTACACTTTTTGTGTAGCCCTGAAATTGGCCCATTCAATCAATGTACTATTGTCTCCAAAATCAAATTATAAGTCTGCATAAACTGCACTAAAAGATGCTCTTTCACACACGAAAAGGTTGAGGAATTAGAGTAAGATTAGACAAATCATTTTCAAACGTTACACTGTTAATACTATGTCCCAAAGTCTTTAATTAGCCATATGGTAGCACTGCAATTCAGCATGTTTCCATAATATAGATTCACAGAAGAGATATCCTGGGAGCCTGCTGTGATTATTCACTGACTTTTTCAAGGCGAACCAAGAAAAATTTGGAGGAGACCCTTTTCAAATAATGTGCACGTGACAGAAGCATGTGACACATGCACATCCCCATTTAACTCTTACCACATTCATTGGCCACAACTACGTCGAACAAACACTTTCTGCCACATTAAATCATCAATCATCTTCTGGTATAGATGCTGATTTGTCGTAACACTAAGTAAATCACTACGTCTCCAAAAAAATCACCACAAATTTCTGAATTACAATGAGGTCTGTGCTGGTGGTACCCAGCTTACTTGCACTAACAATATTAGTTTGTTATAAAAGTATAGTCAAAAAGAAGACAGTTATCTGGAGGATTTCAATGCCAGAATTAAGCTGTATTTTGAAACCACAAGGACGCTGTGTGACATTTCAAAATGGCTGTCCACGACAAGGAGCTTGGTGTCAGTTAATGTGGCCAGCTAGACAATGGTACACCTCCGGTATAGCTGAACTATACCTCCAGTACACCTTTGTAAGGGCACAAGGCACAAAGCACAAAGCAAGAGTTAATTACTTTCGTCAGTGGGGCAATAATTAAGTAAATTAAGATGACAGTATTCGACATTCCAGAATTTCAATTCCATAAAAATGACATAGAAATCTGTGCCATGTCTTTTGAGAGGCAGGGATGGACTCAACATTACAATGAATGTGAGAATTTTAAAATGGCACCCAAGATGGACCAAGCGGTCATGTGTGACTAGTGTTGGTAGAACATATATGACTGTGTATCATGAGAGCTCCTGCGAGATGGAGATATTGAACATTCATTTGTTTAATCAACAAAAAAAAATCAGTAAAACACGTGAATATGGGAAAACAATGACCTCTATAGTCACGTGGAGGCCAAAAAGAAAACAGCCACCTAATCTTTATAAATCCATCGATTTTGCTGAATGATAATAGTGAGTAACACGTAAGGTGTTGAGGTCACGGAAAGTGGTCTTTCAATGATGACACCTAACTACACACGGGATCAAACTGCGTAGTTGAATTCTTCTGCTTTGATGTATTAGTACTTACTTATTTTCGCCCTCAAATAGAAGAAAACTCTCAAACGTAGGCGGCGCATTCATTGCTTAGGTGTTTCGTTGTCCTTACTAGCATTTACTGATTAATTTAATACTTGCTTTCTTTTTCGACACATTAATTTTGTTAGCTTACACCGGAAGTAACAGAAAGCACGACACAATTATTGCTGACTAAAATATTTATCGAAAATATTTTCATCTTTTGTTACTGATGTAGCTACTTTTCTTGCCAGAATAATAATCAACAATATTTCCACCAATAAAAACAATTGGCGTCCTACACTTCCAAAACGAGGGCACCTGTGGCTAAAAATAGACCAACGGCATCGGAAGGAAGCAGACGAAAATGCGGTTCTATGTCACCTTTGTTTTGAAAGTTGTCTTCGATAGTGACACCATTCCGTAATAAATGGCAGACAGGCATTTCTTGGTCAATAGGAATGACAGGGTAAATAGATAGGTACTCACTTTGAATGAGTTCAAAATGTATTCAAAATCCGCCAAAATCTGCGAGCAACTTGATCTATTTGGTGACCATTAACTGAACTTCAGTTCAAGTTTTGGCAAGTTTTACCATCATTTCTGTTGCCAAGAATTCTGTGCAGTTTGTTAAACCCAGACTTGCTGCCAAGGTAGACAGGAACAAATAGGAGCAAATGTGTGACAGCACTCTGATACTTGAAAGAAGTACACCTCATGATTTCTTGAATAATTTTATTTCAGTCATGCATAACCTTCTCCTCATACATAGATCTCTATCTTCCCTGTGTTTCTCAAAACATTTGCGAGAGTTACGAAGGGAAACCGCCTCAGATATGTGAGACTGGCGACAAGAAACATTTACCGCTGCTCTCACGTGCATTAAATATTACCTAGCATAAGTAAATGTTCATACCCAGTAACCAGCAACCAGTTCTTTGGTTGGCCTAACCAAAAATAGTCCATGAAAATAGCACAGATTGAAAAAAAAAAAGAACATTTTCCTCTAATTTAGAGCCCTGGATTATATTTACATGTATCTTTTGAACAGAAAACAGAAGATTTCAAATGTATTATGTTCATTTTTCTGTGTTTCAGATAAGGGCACAACTAAGCCAGGAATTAATATGTGTATGGTCCAAAAAAGAGCTAGTTGTCAATCCTAGTGCTAATCTGGTGGCTACAGGAATGATTGGGTAACCTTCCCTTTGACATGCTTGAAGTGTAGTTGACAGAATGAAATGAACACGATGGCATTCAGAAGAAGATGTATAAAGTTAAGCATCAAACAGCGCTTGATACTCATTGGCACTGTGTTCGTGTTTGTTGTGTATGTGTTGTTCAGCATTTCTCAGAAAGAGGATAAGAGCAAGACTAAGTTAGCTATGCAAGAAGACGATATGTCAGACACATTTCCACATTATCCTGACCGGCAAGCTAACATGCTGGATCGGGAAATCGGTCTTCTGGACCCATACCTGAACGAAGACATGAGCGAACAGGAGGCAGGAAATAATATGTTCAACCAGAAAAGACATCACATCGGCCACTCCTTACTGTCTGAATCTGCCCTAGTTCAAATCAAAAGCACTTTGCTTAAGATGTCTCCGCATATGTCATCACTGATTCCGGACATTGAGGATTTTATTGTTGACACATCCGAAATGCTGCATGGCTTGGATGTGAAAAGTCCACTTTCTTGTAGAGACATAGATAGCATACAGGTAGATCAAGAGATAGATACATCCAGTAAGAAGCTTGTTTACAAAGGACTGCATCACGAGGTAGAAGTCGCTATGAAGGTGCCATGGCGAGACCTCACAACAAAAGCCCGCTGCCTGCAGGAGTTCCACAATAATTTTGATCGGTGCACCGCGGAGATGAACTTCCAGGTGGTGCGGGAAATACTCCTGCACAGTGTATTGCACCACGCGAACATCGCGAAGTTGCTAGGATACTGTATCCGTGGAGACGCAGTGATGAATTACATCGGTGGTAACGGTGTTATTATGGTCACAGAAATGGGAATGCCCTGTCATGCGGAGTTCCTCTCCAGAATGAAGGTCAAGCAAAAATTACAGGTACAGTAAGGCCAGCATTAACTTTTTAAGGTAGTTGGGTGTAATCTGACCAACAGTGCACAAAAGGCTTTAGTCTAAGTTTTTTTATCGGAATTCTGATAGAAAAAAATTATTTCTTTAAAATTCATATGTTATTTATTAAGCAAAATAAAATAAAAAAAATTATTTTCAACCCGCTGACCCTGTTTTTTCTCACTGGATTGGGTTTACACTAGATGAAGAATTTTTTAAGGGTGGTTGAAATAATTCAGGGTGAAATGTTGATATTGGCCAGAAAACAATAAAGGTAGTAATGTCTATTCATCCCCACTCTTCCGTGTGGGGAAAGTGTGAGGTGAAACTGGGAAGTGTGGGTGAAACTGGAAAGTGTAGGGTGAAACTGGAAAGTGTAGGGTGAAACTGGAAAGTGTGGAAAGAATCAGAACACCTGATAATTAACATTGGGTTATGAGAAAAAGACAAACCATTGGTTAATGACAGCAATAGTGGATGTAGGAAAAACTCTAGAGTTTCAGTAGGACCAGTATATTTTGATCACTGTCTGTCATATGCAGGAAAGTTGTTACTTGGCCAAAGGCTGGAGGGTTACTTCAGGCATTTCAAATTAAATGAAAATGACTAGTTATACGATTTATTTATTTGATTGGTGTTTTATTCCATACTCTTGAAGAATATTTCATTTACATGACAGTCGCCAGCATTATGGTGGGAGGAAACCTAGTAGACTCCAGAGGAAACCCACAACCAGCCGCAGGTTGCTGGTATCACCGGAGCAGATTTCAGCATCCAGCTGGACTTGAACTCACTGCAACTGCATTGGCTAGAAGCTGGTGGGTCATTGAGCTGTTCTAGTAGGCTAATCACTAGAGCACGGAGGCGCCTTCTAGGGAGTAGGGTAAAGCTGCCTATGCAATGAGTGAAATATTCCAGAGTACAGTATTAAACGTCAATCAATTTTGCATCATGATACAGATGCCACTAAAGTTCTAACATGTTAAAGAGACTATATTGGAGATTTTTGGAAAAAATTCAGAACAGCAAATCCAATGGATTTTTGCTACTATGTTAGAATAGCCCATATAATTACCTTTCACAAAATATCAGCCATGTCTAAAGAATGAAAAACCTATGATGCTACCATATATTCTGAATGGCAATAATTTGACATATTCTTTGCAAGCAAAGAAAATTTGATTTCATTAGCTAGTGTGGAATTTTTACTCCATGTCTTCAGTATAGCCTCCATAACTACCTCTGGAAAAATTCAAAGACTTGTGAAACCAATTACTTTTTCCTTACAGATATACATGCTGCTATGCACAAGCTGTGGTTATCTTTTGTGTTCATTATCAGTTGCATTAGTTTTTAATAAATGTGTTGCTTTATTTTTTTTTTTTAGATTATTCAGTCACTCGCTAACCTCCTCATCTACCTAGAGTCATCCCCCTTAGGAAACTTGAGATTGACTAAGGTGACCTCCAAGGACTTTGTCTGTGTGAAGGACACTGTTAAGCTGGTTGACCTGGATGAGCTTAGACTGGGGGAATTGAAGTGTTCTGACAAGAAAGATTGTTTCTATGCTGGTTTTGATATTGGTAATGTGTGTTCAAATGTATCTTTTACTTCAATAAACCGTGCTGGACTGATGGTAATTTCAGTATTTCCTTATTATGTTAGTTATGATAAACTCGTTGTAAGTATCATTTGCCCCTAGTAAATAAAGTAAGAATGCATTGATATGAAATGTCCCAAATTCTAAATGTTAAGAAAATGGAAAATATTCAAAGCAAAGCAAAATATGCTCTGAAAATATTTAGAATAATTTTTCCCATAGGTGGAAGAAAATTTAAATTCTATTTATTATTTATATTGAGAGCTTTGTCGGAATATATTTTTAAATTTGGTGTTGGCCAAAATACATGTACTCACAGTGTTATCACAGAAATATATTAAAAGAAAAAACAACACCTGACTAAAGGCACATAAGTTATCCAACATGAATTAGTTTACAAAGCTTAACCCATTTTGAACTGTGATATTTTGGCTATGCAACATCACAGCAAAACCACACAAAAATTGAAAAAATCTAATGCACCACTTTATCAATTTTGATTAATCAGAGATTAATCTGTTTTCTGCATAATCTGAGAACGCAGATGTTTCAGCTGATGGCAGCCAAACTGTGGTTTTCCTTGTAACCATATGTGCATGGGGTAGGTGGAGTGACATGGTGTTTCTGGCTGCCGTAACATGGCACATTCCATGGCCTCATCGGAATTCTGGATTAAAACTTGATATATTTGAGTTACTAAGTACCTCAGAAAAAATGGTTTTATGTATATAGGTCCACCCCTCTTCCTTAAGAACTCCTGAAGTTATTTTATTTGTTTCCTTTATCTTTTAATAAAAACATCACTGTTTTGCTTGAGACACTGTATTTTCACTGATGACTTTCGTTGCAGGTATTCCTTGCGGATCTGGACAGTGTACAGGATTCAACGCTAGATCCAACGTGAAGAAGATCTATGATGTGATCATAGGACCACTGTTACGGAGCCTTCCCCGAGAGTTGTCGAAGGATGTGTCCAAGCTGATACAGGATTGTAAAGCCGTGAGAGTGACACCTGAGGGATTACTCACCACCGTCAAGCGAATGGCCAACATCAGGGGTGAGAGATTAGGCCACTTACCCACACATCATTTTAAGAGCTAGTTTGAAGCTACTTAATGGCATTAAGCCGTGATCATTCGTTCTCACCCGACCTCCCATAATTTTAACCCCTGCAGAAGAGTATTTATAGCATTGTCATGAATAAATAAACTTCACCGGTAGTCAGTGCTAGAGAATAGATACAAATTGAAGTGCAGACTTTGAAGTGTGGAGCTCAAAAGTAACTGCTACATGCAGTAATTTGGGGTACTGGTTGAAACCCATCACATGTTAACTATTGTCTGAGAAGTTTCCTGAATGAAAGCCACAGCAAAATCACTGACAGTTGGATTCTACTCATTGACCTATTCGGCCATGGCTGGGCCTTTGTAAATTTGTATAATGATCATTTGTATTTTGTTGTTTACAGTTAAAAATGTAGAATATTTGGATGTCGGAGATGGAAACAATGAGAACAGAAGAGATGAACAAGGGGAGCGACCTGGCCACCACCCAATGCAGGTAGCAAACAGTCTTTTTCCAGCTTTCTCAAAGTTCGTGGGCTCTTCCTTGTTAATTGTTGTCTTGCTGAGATAATTCCTAGGTATCTTTCCGTTACAGGTTTAATGACATTTAACAGATGACTTAGTTGATAGATTTGATATGTGCATTTTACACATTGTGCACTGCCAAGAAGAAATTTTACACTTTCTTCACGTTAGGCCACATCATATGCTCTGTGTCACGAAATAAAGCCATGTATCCTTTAATTTTTGTGTATAACTGATGGATCCTTGAATATTGCATTATTACATAGTCTTGTTATTATCTTTTCCAATATATGTGTTATTATTGCACTTTTATCAGGAGGGAGACGAAGGTGAGATGCATGCGAGACCGCGTTACAGACGTGTGGACATGTCAAACTTCCCGAACATGTTTGACTTCCTGTGTACGAAGTCTCGTGTCACCTGGGGGTGTGTCTATGATGCTGTGGGGCTGGATGATGCTAAGAGAAAGTGTGATGCTTTACCTCAGTGCAAGTCCTTTGTTGCCTTCTCAAAGTTCCCAGAAGTCAACAGTAAGTTGAATTTTCTTTTTTTTTTTGCTCATTTCTATCATAAAAACCACCCACTCGGTCGCTTAGATTGTCACTTGAGAGCACATTTAGAGTGGTCTCATTAAAAGTGACCAGCTTATTGGTACGTTTTCAGGACTCGGTCCTTAGCCAGGTGTTCCCATGTTATCTGTATGGAAAAAAGGAAGGAGTGGTTAGCCGGATTTCATTGTAAAAGATCTTATGTAAAAGAGTGAACAGTGTATAGGGTACATGTAAGCCATGTACAACTAGCCTGAGGATCATCGTGTTGCTTCAACCTATGGCCCATAACATGAATAGGTCAAGTATAAACTATACATGTTTTTCACTCAAACCATGACAGGAATGAAAATTTCATGAAAAACAAGGGCATGTTTAGTTTAATATCAATAATCAGCCAGTCAGGTGGCTTTGTCTTATAAGATTACTACTGGGACAACGTTGATATTCGCATGCTTCCAGAAACCTTGCTCGTTTGTTGTGCAGTTTGTCTCCTCATTGAGTCAGAATCGCTCAGGCTGTAATTATTCTATGTGAAGAATTATGTTGACAGACTCACTCATGCCGTCAAACAGTTTTTCAAGTTTTTGACACCACTCTGTTTGAGCATTGTGTCCTGATTGTGATGCCTTGTGAACATCTAGAACATCTATAGTGTTCTGTTCACTTCATCTACTATATACATGTATTACCCCATAATTTTCAATATTCTGCTTGATATTGTTGCGACCCAAACTGTCTGCATTATAAAGAGATGGCTTGTTCGAAATACATGACAGTTTAGCCGCACAAAAAAGTAACCAAAACCAGCAGATTTTATTTTACAACAGTTTATTAGGTTTAACAAGAACAGATAACAAAACTTTTACAAATACTAAAGTACTTAAGTTTAACAAGAAAGGATAGCAGTATCTATACAAATACTAAAGTACTTACATGTACAACGGTGTCAAGTCCAAACGGACGCATATATTCCACAATGCTGAAAACAATACAGGCATAAATGCGCAAATAAGAGGGAAAATCCACAGTATAACTGAGTGTATGATGAAATATACACAAAATTCCACAGACAGGGTCCGTGTACTAATAAGCACTGTGTACACAAGAACACAAATTAAATATACAAGTTCAGACTGAACAAGTGCTCGGTGAAAATATAACAAAGCCAGAGGCTATAAAGACACCAAAATTCAGCACAAAAGGCCTACTAAAGTAACACACAGTGAAAGCATCCAAAACTCTCAATAATTCTCCGTTCTCCTTCTTTGACCTGCTTTCATACATCTTATATAGACTGGTGGAGTTTTCTAGAATAAGAAAATTACTGAAGACTTGTTGTAAACAAACAGGCCCCGAACTGAGCGTATTATGGAACATTCTAAGGCAGAGGCAGACAGCAGGCCCTGAGCTCAGCATATGTAAACAGTGGCAAGCTAAATTTAGAAGCTGACGGCAGTTGTTCACATAACAGTATATAAATAACCCCAAACTTTGATTGGTCACCTGAACCTGAACTCACCAAGCTTATCCAATGAAAGTACAATTGTCCGCGAGACTACTTCTGTTCTTTGTTGCCATTAAGAAAAAACAAAGCCAGCCAGTCATCACTTACTACAACGCGACAGCACTTTCTTAGAACCAAATGGTTAAGTTTTTGGGATGCTGGATAGGCCTAAAATTTATCTTCTTGAAATGTGAAAATAGCAAAGGTTGGCAAAAGGAAAAGAAGCGCTTGATGCTGTACCAGTACACCTAAAACAAGTTACTCACAAACATAAGTTCAGTCGTCAACGGCAGCAGCATGCCTCAGTATCAGATTTTCATGAAATTAAACACCTACAAACTTACCTTACAACTTTGTAGAGCAGCAAGAAGTTGTCTTTTACATGTAGATCTAGTTCATTTGTATACAAATGAAAATTACACCACTTGTTTAATAAATTTAATATAATGGATCACTCATTGTATATCCTCTATGTAGTAAAGCTTTGTCTGTTTTTCCGTTCACATCCAGGGCTGTTTACAATTGTGCTCAAGAGTGGCGTGCATTCAGAACCAGTGGTTCAGGATGGTGTGACACTGTTCATCAAAGAGACCTCATCGCCAGGTGATGGACAGAAGCTCAGTGAAAATGACATAATGCACATAAGGAAGGGGCCTATTCCAGAGGATGTTGTGGAGGAGGAGGAGGTGGCGGTGAAAGAACAGATGCAGGCGGAGCACAAACAGTGTAGCCAGGCATTGTTCAGAGAGCAGAAAAAGTCACGGCGGTCAGCTGAGAAACGACTGATGACTCATTTGGGAATGAAAGGTAAGATCTTGGGAGGAAGGAAAATCATACGAGATGTATTACTATGCAAACTCAAATTTTTCTGTTACAAGATTTAAGGATTGGTAACCTTTGTTTGTGGTATTTCATGGTCACCTTCATGACCTTGTGTTTTGGAACAAATCAATTCTTCACATTAACGTAGCCTACATTCCTAAAGAGCCTGTCATTCAAAGTAGTCGGCATATTCAGGCGAAAGTCTTCAGTCTGACTAAGACTTGCTTCTTGTAAACTACCGGTACCAACATTTCTCAGTTGCAGTAAAGCATAAGTGTTCAGGTATTCTTACATGACGCTAGTTGGAGATCACTTACCTTCCACTAGTATGAAACACATGTGAAAATGTGTGGGACTGTTTTCTCAGTTACTTGCCAAAGCCTGGTGTCTTGCACTGAGCGCTCTGGACCAAACTAAATGATTTTTTTTGTTTTTGTTTAAAGAATACATGAAAAGGTGCTATAAAACTAAGAGTGTGGTTTTAAGAAAATGAAGAAATAAGAATTAAGAATATAAAATTTGGGTTTTAAGACATATTTTTAGTTTCTTAATAACCCCTATATTTTATGTATGTTTTGCATCAGAGTTCGGAAGATAACACCATTGATGAACATAATGGAAATGCATGAACAGCTAAGCATCTCCAATTCGGGCTCTTGCTCAAACAAAGTTGTTTTGAAAACTGTAGAGTCCTCTAATAATCCCAGAAGTAAGCTGAGAAGCTGATTTGTAGTTTTATATGTTAGATCATATCATGTCCTCAGTACTGGGAATAAGAACTAAACATTTCATGTATTGTTTAAGCAAACAAAATTTAATTTCAGCGCTTGATTCAAGTTTTGCTAAGAAACACAGTCTCTGTTGGACGTGAGCAAAGAACTGACAGTATACTGCCTATGGAATGTTTTGTAATATTGTTGAGTACTCTTTATTACACGTGCATATTTGATGTGAATTGTGCCGCAGGTGTGGATGAGAAGACCTGGCTGAGCGAGGTGAAAGGTAGTGAGATATCTGGCTCCTACCCACTACTGGATACGGACAGTCAGTTCATGGTGACCTTTGACACTGACCGGGTGGACGGAGTGGACAGTGCCATGGTCATGACACAGACTGGACCCGACCAGCACTATCTTGCTCAGGCCCTCGCTTTCTACATTGACAGACTTCTAGGGGTGAGAAGAACGTTGGCCAGGTTGTTTGAAATAAAACAACTTGTTATCTAAATGTTTTTTGTACACCCCTTAGGCCTTTTTCAAGGAGCAATCGCATGAAGTGAATTTGTATACCGAGCCTCACTTTCTGTCTAATTCAGCCTGGAGACCATTCTCATGTAGTGGCCAACTTAGATTGAAGTTTGGGCTTGGTGTACAGAAACTCTGCCGGAAATTGCTGCATGAGAAAGACTTCTGCAGATCTGCTCATTTTGGCCATTTGAATGAATGAATGAAGGCTTGGGCTCAACATCGCACTTAACAGTTTTTCAGTGATTTGACGATGAAGAGGCACGTCATGCCAAAGACACCAGATACGATACCCCACCCAGTCACATTATACTAACATCGGGCCAACCAATCCTATTTCCTTGTTCTAACCTCTCAGTGCTTAGCACCAAGCGAGGCAACAACCATTTTTATACATCCCACCAATAGGTTGAGTGTTTTATGTTATAGTGATTTTGTCCGTCTGTCCATATTCGTGTCCGGGCTGTAACTCCAACAGTTTTCAACATAGAGTTTTAATTTTTGTTGGATTCATGGATACACAGATGACTTTATGTCTTCACTCACATTTGTCCATTTTTCACGGTTGTCATGGTTACCAGATCACCAGTTTCCCTATATATACTATGAAGATATTTATGATTTTGTGTCCGGGCTATAACTCGTTTTTGGTGGTTACATACATAAACAGATGATGCTGTGTCTCAAATTTGTCCATTTTCACGGTTGTCGTGGTAACCAGATAGCCATATTCCTTATATTTACTATATAAATAGATGTGATTTCCTGTTCGGGCTATAACTCCAACTGTTTTCTGTGTAGAGTTTTCATTTCCGTGGATATATACATACACAGATGATGATGTATTGCGACTCACATGTGTTCATTTCCACGGTTGTCATGGTTACCAGATCGCCAGTTTCCTTGTATATACTATATCTATCTATAGATATAATTTCTTGTCCAGGCTCAGGGTCCAACTGTTTTTCCCGTAGAGTTTTCATTTTTGGTGGATGCATGCATGAACAGATGAGGATGTGTCGCGACTGACATTTGTCCATTTACGCGGTTGTCATTGTTACCAGATTCCCATTTTCCCCATGTATACTACTGTAAAGTACTTATTATTCACTGGAATTTATTTTCGCGGATTTTCTCCAAAAATATGTTCGCAGGAATTAATTTTTTTAAGAGAATACTGAAAAACAAATCTTAAAATCTTCCAAGATATTTTGCTGGAATTATTTTTTTGCGGTAAATTATTGACTGCGAAATCCACGAAAATTAGTTCCACACAAAAATTAAATACTTCACAGTATATAAATAGATATGATTTCATGTCTGGGCTATAACTCCAACAGTTTTCCACATAGAGTGTTAATTTATGGTGGATACAAAGATACACGAAGGATGATGTGTCACGACTTACATTTGTTCATTTTTGCAGTTATCATGGTAACCGGGTAGCTGTTTTCCTTATATACACTACATAAATAGAAGTGATTTCGTGTCCGGGCTACAACTCCAACTATGTTCCGCCTTATTTTTCATTTGTGGTGGACACATTTGTCCACTTGCACGGTTGTCATGGTAACCACATACCTATCATCAACACCCATGAAGATTCCCCTCAGGGGTTGTTCTCACCACAATGCTGCTGGTATTCTTTCATACATTTCAAACAAATGCATTTGTTGTGGCATGGTTGTGTTAACTCTTGTTGGTCTTTGGTACGACCTTGAATTTGAACTCTGAACTCTGGTCTGAATGAACATATTTTTTTGAACTAGTTTTTAATGACATATGTTCTGTATGTTACATGTACTTCTTGAATACTGTGTTCTTGAATACACAAAAAAAAAGTGAAGAGAAAGTCATTAGTGGGAGTTTATGGAGCAGTTTATGTATGTCTACTCTTAAACTTGGACATTGTGAAGGAACATTGAGTGAGGAACAAACTTAACAATATGGCAGTGGTCTTGTTCGGTAGGTGAAAACTTGTGCCTGTTATGTAGTTAAGTTTGTCAGTTACTTGCCAGAAGGCTGGTGGGTTTAGACATCCTATGAAGCTACAGTATAGTAAAGTGTGTTCTTGTGTTCTGTACTGAACACTAATCCATCAAATGAAATATGTCATGTTTACTGGCAGAGTAACTTATACATGTTGCTGTGGTGATGTTGTAGCTTTACCACGTACCTCCCACCACCCTGGTTCAGCTTCCCACAAGGTCTCTGACCACAGCCTGGGTAGAACCCTGGTTCAAACCATACAAGGCACACATTAGTAATGGATATCTGTCAGGTAAGATTCACCTCAGTAATGGATATCTGTCAGGTAAGATTTACCTCAGTAATGGATATCTGTCAGGTAAGATTCACCTCAGTAATGGATACCTGTCAGGTAAGATTCACCTCAGTAATGGATATCTGTCAGGTGAGTTCACATCAGTAATGGATAACTGTAAAATACACCTCAGTAATGGATAAGTGAAAATTTCATCTCAGTAATGGATAGCTGTAAAATTCACCTCGGTAATGGATAACTGTAAAATTTACCACAGTAATGGCTGACAGTAAAATTCACCTCAGTACTGCATAAATGTGAAATTCACCTCAGTAATGGATGTCAGGAAGTGTTGATTTACTCTGGACGCCACCCTACATCCATGAAGTAGGCCTCTCTTTCATAAGAGAGACATCCTTGAGTGGTAATATATTATTGTCGGCTCAAAGAATTGATTCACCTCAATTGATTCATTGATTCAAGAATGTGTATGTGTGCACCTGATAACAGATACATCAGAAAAAGGTGGCTGTCAATTAAGATTGACCTCCACAATGAGCATCTTTTATGTTGAGCTCTAAGTTGTAAGCTATGAATGTCCTGTGCTGCTGTAATGTCTATATAGACATAGGTCACCATTGTTTGGTCAGGACACCTTACAAATCTTCTTAAAGTCTAACAGTTGAGAGCACCCACCTCAAAGAAAGGAGACCTGGGACCAAACCTGGGTGGGTCATACCGAAGACTTTAAAAATGGTTCATGTTGCTGCCTCATTTTGTGCTCAGCACTGAGAGGTTAGAGCAAGGAAATAGGACTGCTCGGCCAGGTGTCAGTATAGTGTGACTGGGTAGTGTGTCATGTCTGGTGTCTTCAGTGGTGCAGTGGTGGCACGTGGACTCGCCTGTCCACAGGAAGACAAAGTATATGTACCCACACCAGATGACTCCTCGTTGTCATATGACTGAAAATTTGCTTAGTACAATGTAAAACCCCAGGCATACATACATATGTACAAATCTTCTAGTTTACTGCTGAACAGGTACCTGTACCCATAAATTGGTGTTATCTGACAGCAAACTTTCTCTCCACAGCTCTAATGACTGTCCCCAAGCCAAAGACCATCACCCCACAGGAGGTCATTCTGCCTCGCCCCGAGAGCTACGTGCGACAAATCACCTCTCTCAGCAAGAAACAGCGTATACAGCTAGAGTACTTCATAGTGATGTGGCTCACACGCATGCCCCACCCTAAGCTAGGGCATGTCGGTTATAAGGGTAAGTAGTGAACAACGATGTATCATCCGCTGTTACACATGTACAACAACAGCAGGTCTATAGTCCCAATATTGTGATGCCGGTCACAATTTGTAATCAGGAACACTCAAGGCAGGATTTACTTATCTACTGAACACTTCATGAACGATAGGAAAACATGCACATATAAATTAGACAGATTCACACTAGCTGGTGTAACTTCAGCTATGGCACAATTGTATCGCAGAGTCGGTGGTTCCGGGGCTCTGGGTACACTTGACAAGTGACAGTACATTTTTATACAAAAACATACAGCATAGTAACAAATAAGTTTTAACAAGGTTTACAGACATATAATTCTAACAATAACGTACATGACTGGTCCTGATATGCAGCGTTGCGGTGGATTAAACAGTAGGTGGTCACCAAGCCTACAGTTCCACTGCAAGACCAGATTAAAACAGATTATGTGTAAGGCCTGCTAACATTCACAATACAACACTTATACTAGCAGTATCTAAAGGGGAATTTCCCTGTTAACTCCCTGTTAACTTTGTGGAACGCCTGACTTTGGATGTGGAAATCTGAGTTCAAACCCGGTGTTACCCACTGTGTGAATCTTTCAGCTGTAGGACTCAAAACATGCAATAACACTCCTGGTGTAATTACTGTGTGACTTCTGTATGTTCATACAGCGCTTAGAGGTTAGAGCAAGGAAACAGGATTGGTCGGCCTGGGGTAAGTATAATGTGACTGGGTGGGGTGTCATGTCTGGTGTCTTTGGCGCAATACTTCAGTGGCTGCAAAATTTTGGCGGCATGGACTCGCCCTGCCACCAGGAGACACAGTGTCTGTACACACATCCAGTGACTCCTCATTGTCGGTTGAGTGAAAATTGATAAGTATGACATTCAACCCCAAGTATTCAATCCTTATGAGTACCTCTATGAGTCATTAACTGATAGTTTGGATTATTCCACTCTAAAGACTAATGACAGAGCAGTTGTTTGTTATGCAAGAAAGATGATTGTAATACACTGTAATAATTTAAAGTAAATATTATCCACTATTTACCAGGCTGTTTCTGTTTAACACAGGCATCCTGGCCAGACTTGATTATCACACTGGTCAGTAAATTCCCCATGTACAGCAGAAATCTGTCCCAAATTGTCTGAAAACTGACAGCCATCATTTAAGCGGAAAATTCTTTAGTATGGCATTAAACAATGATTAAATTTGTTTAAATAACTGAATAAAATTTACATTTTTGTGCCCAGGTAACTTGGTTTACTGCGAAACTGTCCATGAACTGGACAGTCAATCAATCTGCGTTTATCTGTTTGTCCCTCAGGTCACCTGGTTCATTTTGAGACCAGCCAGGGTTTCTTGATCCTGTCTCAGGGCTGAACAGTCAGCCAATTAATCAGTCTACGTATAAGGTGTTTACCTGTGTGTGTTTGCCCCTCAGGTCACCTGGTTCACTTTGAGACCAGCCAGGATTTCCTGATCCTGTCTCAGAGCTGAACTGTCATCCAGTTAATCAGTCTACATATAAAGTGTTTACCTGTGTGTGTTTGCCCCTCAGGTCACCTGGTTCATTTTGAGACCAGCCAGGGTTTCCTGATCCTGTCTCAGAGCTGAACAGTCATCCAGTTAATCAGTCTACATATAAAGTGTTTACCTGTGTGTGTTTGCCCCTCAGGTCACCTGGTTCATTTTGAGACCAGCCAGGGTTTCCTGATCCTGTCTCAGGGCTGAACAGTCAGCCAATTAATCAGTCTAGGTATAAGGTGTTTACCTGTGTGTGTTTGCCCCTCAGGTCACCTGGTTCACTTTGAGACCAGCCAGGATTTCCTGATCCTGTCTCAGAGCTGAACAGTCATCCAGTTAATCAGTCTACATATAAAGTGTTTACCTGTGTGTGTTTGCCCCTCAGGTCACCTGGTTCACTTTGAGACCAGCCAGGGTTTCCTGATCCTGTCTCAGGGCTGAACAGTCAGCCAATTAATCAGTCTACTTATAAGGTGTTTACCTGTGTGTGTTTGACTCACAGGTCACCTGGTTCACTTTAAGACCAGCCGGTGTTTCCTGATCCTGTCTCAGAGCTGAACAGTCATCCAATTAATCAGTCTACATATACAGTGTTTACCTGTGTGTGTTTGTCTCGCAGGTCACCTGGTTCACTTTGAGACCAGCCATGGTTTCCTGATCCTGTCTCAGAGCTGAACAGTCAGCAGATTTATCAGTCTACGTATAAGGTGTTTACCTGTGTGTGTTTGCCCCTCAGGTCACCTGGTTCACTTTAAGACCAGCCAGGGTTTCCTGATCCTGTCTCAGAGCTGAACTGTCATCCAGTTAATCAGTCTACATATAAAGTGTTTACCTGTGTGTGTTTGCCCCTCAGGTCACCTGGTTCACTTTAAGACCAGCCAGAGTTTCCTGATCCTGTCTCAGAGCTGAACAGTCAGCCAATTAATCAGTCTACGTATAAAGTGTTTCCCTGTTTGTGTTTGTCTCGCAGGTCACCTGGTTCACTTTGAGACCAGCCAGGGTTTCCTAAACCTATCCATGAGCTGGATCCTCAACTACTTTTACAACTGTCAATTCCCACGCTCTGTCGCTCAACTCCTAGGATGCTTCAGGTGTGTTGAGGGCACCCGCAAGGTCAACCGCATCTGTACCTTCGGACAAGAGGTGAGAGACAATCCCGTCTGTCCAACATGCAGATCATGGAAATCTAAAACTAGAGAACATGTCAGATGATAGTGTACTGTTTTACATGAAAGTGCTTGACTTTTAAGTCGCTAGGGCTTAAGAGATGTAGGTTCAAACCTAACCTTGGAAAGGGAATTTGTATCCCGCACTCACGCTGTTTGTGTGATCTTTGTGACATTAACAGCTTGTCAGGACCCGTAAGCAGTTATGCAGTCTAACCAATGTGGTGAGCATACCTGTATGTCACATGTGGGAAGGTTCCTAAGTAACGTGCCAAAGGTCAGTAGTTTCCCTCGGCACCCCATTTTCCTCCACTTGTAAAACTGACATTGTAATAAATAAAAAAAATTTATTCTGGCAAGAACAATCAAATAAATAAATAAATTATGTAGATTTGTACAAAACATTGCATAACCCACGTGAAAATATTATTCAAATATTCCTTGAAAGCAGATTTGGAAGTTCAGAATTACATTTATATATTCTTGTTGTATACAAGTCTATATTATTTCAAATGGTGCTCTGGTGTAGTGTTACACAAAGTTTGCTGGCAACCATTTGCCTTCCACCAGTGTGATATGAAAGTGACATGGCCCCATTTCACAAAGCACACGTATTGCTAGGTTTACGTAATTACCTTGACAACGTAATACCAACAGTACTGATTGCCTTTACTAATGGCACTCTGGTTTCTTTCACTCATAATACACTGCGTATCATTGCTTATATAAAACATTTTTGAGTATTGCATTGAACAGTAATCAAATGTATGGAAGGCCCGCATTGATTCAGTGGTGTTAGACGTCGGTTTCTCCACCCTTTGAAAATGACCATAGACTTCCTCTGTGGAAAGCATGATCAAATAGAATGAAAGTAGTACAGGATGGCTTTTAAAGCATCTAGAAGCTGGTGAAGAAATAATATAAAAATAATGAAACCAATTTAAAGGTCAGGTTGGTAGATGTAATGTAGAAAGTGGATTTGTAGTAACAGGTTTGTCATTGTTGGGTAATGGTACTTTCTGTATATAGAACCGATTCAGATCCTGAGAGGTTGGAGAACCAGTTATCAGCAGTTATCAGAATTGGTGCTGTGTCGAGATAGTGCAATCCTCAATAATGATAAACTGTTACTTACATTATAAGATACTGAGGAGTGTTTTCTGTATCCTCAGGTATTAGGCCTTTTGTGGCCCGGTGACTTGTCTTCTGTAAAAGCCAAGGTTGCGAACAAGACGGCACAGGAACTGGAAACCATCATAAACAATTCTGCCTCGCGTCTTCTGGCCATCATGGACAAGTGCGCCCGGCTCTTCTCCAAGGATGAAGTGCTCTATTAGACATCTAGACCTGTCTTATTCTCGTTAAACACCCCTGTATTGCTGACAAGAAGCAGGTGTGTTTTACAGTGATAAATAACATCAAACCCTCAAGGAATATATTCTTTCAGCAAAAAGTGAAGAAAAATTATACATACATGAAGGGAACACTCCCAAATAGAGCCATTTTATTGAAAACTTCTCTAGTAGCTGATAAAAGGACTACTGTGAAAAGCTTCTGCATCTGTTGCAGCTGGAGGTTTGACAACAAAGCCTTTAAAAATATCGCTGATAGGGACGCCACAGGATGTGGCTGGAATTTGAGGCTACCTGCGTGACTGAGGTATTGTTATTTTCTGGGCAGTCTGTGTGTGTGTGTGTGTTATACATCTCTGCTTTAAGACTTCAAGGTGTGAAGCCTTCTGAAGATTTTTAAAAATATTTTTATACTGGAGTTGATCAGTCTCCTTGAGTTTTAATCACCAAAGATATCTATTTATATGAATTATTAGGAATGCTTTTGGGTTGGTGAAGTTACAAGAAGAAACCAGGCGTACAATATGCGTTATGACTACATCTGCTTTGCCAAATACAGTGTTGTTGTGGATTATATTTTAGGTGCGGTGATACTTGTCACTTGGGCACTATGAACTGTTATCTGCTGCTTGTTTTTGATAATCACAATTCGGTGTTTATTTTTACCCGTGTAGAGAAATGTTGCATTGTTCGCATGCACGTGCAATTTTCAGCTCATTTTTGAATCCGTAACATTTAAGGAGTTTCAATGGTATTTGTTCTCATAAGTCACTACAAAATGGTCTGGCCTAGCTTTATGGTGCGTTGACTGTAGGCCTTGCTTTATTGGTTGTTACGTTACCATGTGTAAATGTTAGTCAGTTTTTTTGAGTTACTATTGACACTTTTAAACGTTTCTCCCTGTTAGCACGCTCTGAGTACACCATATGTCTGCACACATTGTAAACTATGCAATATTCTTGTAGCTCTCTACAGTAGAGGAGTTTGGACTTCGGAGTATGAATTCTTTTTATCGTTAACAAAAAGGTAACAGAAGTGCTATTGTATCATGTGGCCTGTAAGAAATTTTTGGCAACTATATTCAGTCACATTTGCTTGAAAGTGAGCATCTGAAAAGTGTTTCACAAGAAGTATTTTAGAGTACTCCAACAATGGAGAGAATTGAGAGGTTCAAGATTTGTGAAAAAGGTGTTATTATTTGTGCCTCTGGTGAGAGATGATCGGTATATTAATATCGACGGTTGCCTAACATTTTTCATTAGTGGGACTGTTTTTACCTTTGATGACAAAAGAGATGGAACTCAGTAACAGTTCCCAACCCATCCCAAATCCCCATTGATTTCTACTACTGCTACACTTTGATGTGCTGTTGTGTACCCTTTTAAGATAATCAGCGAAAAACTATTTTACATATTTCCGATAACATCTCCAGGTTAGATGGTGATCATTCTTCCCTAAACGACCTACAAAATGTCGTCCATGACTAAGTTGCTCACTTTTCCAGATTCTAGGAGTTCAATTGATTTTAGAAAGATGCCTTGAGAGGTGTTTGGAAGGTGGGAGGATGTCCTACAGGGAAAATGTAAATGTGAGCACCAAAAGTAATATCTTTTGACATTTGTTTGCCTCCAAACCTGCTCTTTTGTGGTCAAATCTTTAGGTCATCTAGTGCATTGTACGATTGGCTACACTCCCAGTGTCAAAATTTCAGTCATTATATTTGGTATGTTCCTTTCCATTATTATAGCTGAAATTCGATTTCCCATAACTTACCCACAATTTACGTTGTCAGGCAATATGTTGACCTCGCTAAGTAGGAAATAACAATTTTAAAGTGATTTCAATTTTGACTTCAGTCTAAGATCGCTTTGTGATTGCGGGGCCAGAAATGCAAAATCATAGATAATAAAACAAAGCCTGAAGAATTTGACCTTTCATTATTTTTTTGCTTTTATTTGCAATCGCTGGCTCTTGCTAAACATTGAATCTGTGAGTTTACTTTACATGTAAGTAAATGTTACACCTCTCACTGTATGACTACATGTACATTTAAGTGCTGGGAATTATAACACTACACACCTGACTCTGTGTTAAGATTCTGCATGCCTATACTCCCAACTGGTACGTAATGCCTCGGTACCACAGTAGGCTACGCGTTTAAACATTCCAGCTGTTACGTTATACCTGGGGTACCACAGTAGACTATGTGTTTATACATCCCAGCTGTTACGTTATACCTGGGTTCCACAGTAGGCTACGCCTTTATACATCCCAGCTGTTACGTTGTACCTGGGTACCAAAGTAGGCTACGCGTTTATACATCCCTGCTGTTACATTGTACCTGGGTACCAAAGTAGGCTACACCTTTATACATCCCAGCTGTTACGTTATACCTCGGTACCACAGTAGGCTACATGTTTATACATCCCAGCTGTTACGTTATACCTGGGTACCACAGTAGGCTACACATTTATACATCCCAGCTGTTATCTTATACCTGGGTACCACAGTACGCTACGCGTTTATACATCCCAGCTGTTACGTTATACCTGGGTACCACAGTAGGCTACGCGTTTATACATCCCAGCTGTTATGTTAAACCTGGGTACCACAGTAGGCTACACATTTATACATCCCAGCAATTACGTTATACCTGGGTACCACAGTAGGCTAGGCGTTTATACATCCCAGCTGTTACATTATACCTTGGTACCACAGTAGGCTAGGCGTTTATACATCCCAGCTGTTACGTTATACCTGGGTACCACAGTAGGCTACGCATTTATACATCCCAGCTGTTATGTTATACATGGGTACCACAGTAGACTACGTGTTTATACATCCTAGCTGTTAAGAAATACCTGGGTACCACAGTAGGTTACGCGTTTATACATCCCAGCTGTTACAAAATACCTGGGTACCACAGTAGGCTAGGCGTTTATACATCCCAGCTGGTATGTAATACCTTTGTAACACTGTAGGTGCATGTTAATACATACCCAGCTGGTATGTAATACCTTTGTAACACTGTAGGTGCATGTTAATACATACCCAGCTGGTATGTAATACCTTTGTAACACTGTAGGTGCATGTTAATACATACCCAGCTGGTATGTAATACCTTTGTAACACTGTAGGTGCATGTTAATACATACCCAGCTGGTATGTAATACCATGATACATGGTATGCATGTACACATAGTGGAGCCAGACCTGCTGTTATTAGCTACTATTTGTCGTTGTCTACACGCTAGATGTATGTGTAGTTAGATCATTGCCCCAGGACCAGTTTCATGAAGCTCACTTAGCTAAGTAAGCCCTTAACTACCATGACAACGTATGTTGTAGAGATTTAAACTGCACTTAGCTAAGGGTGACTTAGTGCTAAGGAAGCTTAACTAAGGAACTTAACTGTTTTCATTGATAACATCATAACACAAAACAGATTTGCCATTTGGGATTTTACCTGTGTTGTTGCGTTCCACCTGGTTCCACGCAAGGCGATCATTAAAAATTATATTTGTTGAGGATAACTCGATCAACCCTGCAACAAAAAGGGCCTAAGCCTACTATATTAAAGTTTGTAGTGGACTTTCGCTGGGATTTCTTTATATATATGTATATATATCCATATATTTCTCTTAATTCTAATTGTTTAAAAATCTCTATCTCTTTAAAGAATTCCCACCCAACTTACCCCAAGAATTCTAAGGATGGCCTAACCACATGCCATAGTTATCTCCCAAGCTTGAAATCTTGTTTGCCCAAGAACATATATACTGTGATATGCAATGTTATATATTTATATATCTATATGCCTTCTTACATTTCCAAGTAGTTTGCCTGACTAGATATTTTTTTTATTCCATGTTGGAGAA
This sequence comes from Liolophura sinensis, assembly GCF_032854445.1. Taxonomy (NCBI): domain Eukaryota; kingdom Metazoa; phylum Mollusca; class Polyplacophora; order Chitonida; family Chitonidae; genus Liolophura; species Liolophura sinensis. Next base: position 5,919,140 of record NC_088304.1, on the reverse strand, counting down.
ATGGTATATTTTAGCATATCTACTTTATGTGCTGACAGATTTCTGGTTGTAACTGTCCATGTGTGTGGACTTTTATACAGTTATTGTTGTTGCTCATGGCTGATAGTATACGTATTCGTGGTGGTAATTTCCACCTGTGTGACGCACGAGAGGTGTGTTGGCTTCTAGAGGTTAGAAAAATACTAGCAGTCTCAGCTGAATTTTACAGCCTTTTGATCTGATTTCAATCCAAAAAACAGTGTTACCTCATCTGGTTAAACAGTCCCTGGTGTTGATATTTGTCACATGCAACCCTCTCACCAATTTAAATATGCAATGATGCAAGTTCAAATCCTGCTGTTGTTGATTTTGTTTGTGGTGTACCTGGTGGTGTTTGTGGTATCTGTTGTGGTATCTGTTGCCATGGAAGCTGGGAAGAATTTTGGCAAGTTTTTAATGCCATTTCAATTGAATTTAATATAACTGATTTTATCCCACTGTTAGATATTCGCATTGCAGATGAATGGCTGAAATAATTTTAGGTAGTGCAAATGCTGGCAGTATATAATTGTATTTTTTAAAAGATTCCTCACTAATGAAAATCAAATGTCGCTTGTCAGAAACATACCTCATTTAATATCATCCTGTTATCATCAAATTTTAATGATGCTTGTGCTCATTTTACTTACATGTTCATTGATTAACGCACTGTTTCGTCTTACTCATACTGTCTCTGTTTGCAGTCATTCTTTTACCCTTTGTAATTAGTTTCCTGTATATTAATTTTACCTCATGTTTTAAGTATAAAACTCTCATAGTATTTTAATGGGAAGACTTTAACAATGCCCGATTACATACCTTAGGTCGTGTTTATCAGATCTCAACCAATAGATTAAGAATATGTAAAGCCAGGTGTAAGTCGACTTGTCATCCTAAGCATTTGAGCCCAGCTTGTACAATGTATGCTTATTGTTCTATATTTGACTTACTGTATTTCTCCTAAAATTTCATCAATGACAGAGTTATTCATTTTCCCGGATTTTGAGAATTTTATTGCTCTGAAAAGTTTTTTATTTTACTTATTTTTTTAAGTTAGAATGATGTACTACTGTAAAATTGTAAGTTCAAGGACTAAAAGTAATACTTTATGATTTTTATTTGCATTTTAAAGGCAAGGAAAACACTAACGCGAAGTCAGATGAAGAACCATTAAACACACTGTCCAGCATAAAATAGGATGAATTTTTTTCATTTTAGTAAAATACAAAACATTTCGGACGATACAAGGACCAGTGAGGTGACATCAGATTTTTGCTGGCAGATTTCGCCATTCATAAAGCATGTACATGGACCTTGGAATCTTGGTAAGGACTCTAATGTAATGAATTTTCTATGTAGTGAAGTCCACACTAGCATTTGACCTCAGATATCCACCCCGTAAATCCAGCAGCCCGCCATTAGAGCTAGTGTAAGTAGTGGAAAGCTGCTTCTATTACCGCCTGAGGAATATCCACGTCTGATAATGGAGGAAAACTGAAATGTCTTATCCAGAACTGACGTCCTTCAAACATTTGTGTGATATCTAATAAGTAGGCCAGTTGTGTATTATGTTTGTCTATTAACACCACATAACTTGTGTAATTAACTTACATTATCAATGGCGTTATTGTACTTATTGACATCTTTGTGTGCTTTGTCTGGTCACGAAACATTCCGGGTAATATCACCCCGAGGACTGGGTGCTAAAGCGGCTATGCCACAGATTTGGGGGGGAAAATTCATACTCTGTATTCTAATCAGATTTTATGTATTACCAAGAATACCTCAAATTATTGTCTTGCAGTAAATATCAGACTCAAACTTGTTCTAATTATAGTGCTAAAATGATTCTATAGTTTGAAAAAGCCATGTGAAGTTTGTCACTGATTTTGAATGATAACGCTTTCACAGCTGAGGCTAGTATTTTATGAAAATGTTTGTGAGAACGTCTGCCAGCAATCTGCAGATGGGTTTACCTCGGCCTCTGCTGAGTTACCTCTCACCGTAATGCTGACCACTGTTGTATAAGTAAAACACCAATCAAATAAATAAATAAATATTTTATGAAATTTGATAATTTGGGCTGTTCTAAAATAATAGTAAAATTTGATTGGATTTGTGCAGATTGATTTTTTGCCCAAAATCTGTGTGATAGCCTCTGTTAGTACTGGATTTATTACAGTCTCTTGAAATACGATTACATCAATAGCTGGTGTAGTATGGTTGGCTGCTTACGCGATAGTCTTCTCTCTGCTACATCAGACCAGGGCCCATATTTACCAAACATCATAAAGGACCAGACAGCACCTGGCTAAAACATATTTCAGTTGAGAACAGGATACTCAAGCTTTTCAAAAAGTATCACACTTTATTATTTTAATGAGATTTCACCGAATAACATGTAGATCAAAATGACAATACTGCACAAATGGCTGGTGTGAGTCGAGGTAGCCATATTGAGAATTTTATCCATTCAAATATGTTGCTATCAGATTGTGCGGCCTAAGCTGTGAAGTAGCCTTTACCCATTCACTCCATGAAGTGACACACGATAACACAGAACTACTGCATAAGACATTATTTTGAGATCGTTTACAACGATTTAGTTACATCTGTAGGCCTATCGTTTATGGACCAGCACAGACGTGTAATCAGTTGATTTACAAGCCATGTAATATTCAACTAGGTCAGCACTGCTTTTATCTTGGGAGCCACAACTACAAAATTGAAGCATAAACTCCAGCGACGGTCAAATGCTGGGATCAGCCTCAGTGGAGCTTGGATTTATTTCCATTTGTTTCAGTATTGAGCATGAATCTAACTGTACAACAATCCTACTGTAATTTTGTAAACATTCTAATAGGGGTTAAAAATCACTAGTACCAGCACAACCAGAGGCTACGACCTGAACCAGGAATACCTGTATGCCGGCCTTTTATCTGCAGCTTGGCTATATTAAAACAGGGTCACTGCTGTTCCTTGTAAATGATATAGTAGGCCTACAGTATCAACAGTTCAAGCAGTGGAAGCAATATTCTTCCATCTTGTCCAGTTTCCGAGATACTATATTTATCACTTGGGCTTTCATCGCGAAATTTGATAATTTTTATCTGCCGTAGGCTACCATGGATGTTAGGAGAGCTAGAGTAAACGTGAAGTACCGGGTAACCTTGTTCTCAGTATTGGAGATGTGCTGAAGCTGTGTTAAGACGAAGTTTCAATAAACTTTTACTCGGTTGAAAAAAATCTAAAAAAAATATTTAATGCCGATTTAAGATACTTTCAGTGGTTGTCTTTCAGCGAGTGGAGATAAACATTAGTCAGGTGCTGTCTTTCACTTTAAGACTCAAGTGAAAAATTCAAGCAGAGCTACAAATAAAATTCTTTGCTCTGGAAAGATTGAAATGTGAATACTGATTCAGAGCAAATGTATTTGAAGTTCTTCCTCTTCTCAGTTAGGCCTTTTAAGGACTGGAAATTTAAGACTCAAGTCTTAAGTTGCTTGATAAATACGAGCCCAGATGTAAAGTTTCCAACAAACAGAGGTGTAATCGTGCAAAGGTATGATCAAAATTCCTTGATGGTCCATAAGAATTCACTTCCATGAGAAATGAAAACAAGCAAATGAGAAATCTAAAGTGTTTTGTGTCCAGATTTTGTGTGCAAAGACACATTCATGTCCCTATGAATAATTTACATTGTTAGCTTTATTTTTGTTGTACATTCCGTTTATTTATGAACATAACCGCCTCTATAGGCATTAAAAATGGAATAAGCCACCATATCCAAATATTTAGAGCTTTATATAATTGTTACATATGTGGGAGTAGTTTGTAGGTAGTGCTGATGCGTTTGTATTTATGTCGTTATGTGTGACCCTACTGCTATAGATTACACTGTACTGTGTCTGTCAGAAAGTTTTGTCCATCGGCAGGTCACTCATTTCGCCTAATTATGTTGTGTTATAAATCTTTTCACGTTATAAATGTGGTTTGAGGCTTGTGTGGAAGGTAGGATCGTGTCCTCCAGGACAAATATACATTTCAGCACTGAAAGTAATACTATATGATCTTTATTTAATTGCGTGTGTCTCTGGGCCATAATCATATCATATAATGCTGGCTGCCGTCATATAAGAGAAATATTCTTGAGTATGACATAAAACACCAAACAAATAAAATAAATAAATAATTGCTTGTGAAAATACATTTTTATGTCGAATTTTTAAGGCAAAATACAGTTTTGTAAATGTACGATGCACAATGCCTGTAATTTGGTGTGTGCTTAAATTAGGATCTGTTCACACCAAATCAGGTGAGAACGAAGCTGTATAAAAATCACCATTAACACTGTATATGAAAACTACGGTACTTATTGAAGCTTACAAAAGAATGGCTCAGTAGGACCGTTTACAGGATGTATTGTGTAACAGTTTCAAACATTGAATGAATGATTTATTATGGCTTTATGCCACAATGAACATAAATTTATATTTGCATTTTTTTTCGGGAGTTTTAAGCTGATCAAAAGTATGCTTTTGGTGAAACTTGTGCACATGCATACAGGTGTTACATGCCATTGGAAATGTGTAACTCTTATAAACAGAAGAATGGTGGCCTGGCAAATGCAAGGCAGGACTGTAGATGCCATTATATTTATGTCAAGCGTGCCTTTCCCAGCTTATCATAATGTCACGTTGAAGTAGACCTTAGCTGCACATCCCTCAGATTCAACTGTACTTTATCTGTAGCAAATTGTAAAGCACAAGCCAAAAAGGCACATAGGGTCTGCATTAAAGACAGAAAGTTACAGTAGAAATTAATATGTCCAGTGGTTCCACAGATTAGTTTTGCATAAAATAGAGGGGAAGTAACTCAGAACGTTGACGTCATATTATCAATATATATGTCGTCTACTACATGTATGTTTAACTCAATGGTGCTGTCTTAATTACCTGCATGCATTTTATACCTACACAACTACATCTGTACAAGCCTATGTATTCTTTACTATTTGCATTTCCTGATGATGGCGCAAACATAATAGTAGGGGAAATATAGATTTCAATATTTAGAGTTACCCTCCTTCTATTTTAAAATAGTATGTACCGGTACATTGTTATATTGTAGAAGTTACAAATATAATCAGTTTTTTATGTAATAATGACTCAAAGTCCTTTTTCACACTAGCGCCACCACATGGGATTACGAAATGTGCCGTCTCCCCCATAAGTTACAGAACGTGTGAAAATGTTTATACATTTTACTGGTACATGTGAAAACATGAAATTGCCTGTGGTTACTTACTATCAGTGTTGTGATTGCATGGCCTGTTAAGTCATAATTGCCAGGTTTTACAAGACTTAAGTATTTAGTACGGATATGAGCTTGGTCTAAATAACCAAGACGGCATATAAACATCCAGTCTTATAGTAAAGACTCCTGCTCTATACATACATGTACAATAATGCAGAAATCCCACTTGGACTTTCTGATGCTAAATTGACCATTTGTTTATAAATAAACATGGATCATATTATTTATCAAGTTTCAGCAGTTGTTTGTGTTAGTGTTTCATAAACCTGTATGATTGCAGATGGTGGCCAAAAACCATTATTGGGCTCAAAACCGTTATATGTAGATGGAATTTTCAAGTTTTCCCTGGTGTTGCCTTCTCCGTGTTGTGGTGGCAATAAGTGTCATGCTTCTCTTATCAAGGGCAATTGCAAGCTCCATGACAGCACATAGAGTGCTTGTTACACAGTGCATTATCAGCCAAGGTTGACATTTTGCCCCCAATGTATATGTTGGTCAAAAAAAGAAAGCAAATCAATGAAGTATTAAACAAATAAACAATATGTAAACCATATTCCACCTCATCAGTGACCTTGGCGTTAGTCATGATTTCTGTACAAAATTTACAAGTGGTGGCTGTGATAGATGCTAGAGCAGGCCTTATGGTCTCCCAAGGTATTGCAATTTGTATTCTTGGCTGGAATCATTTTGCTGACATACTCATCCCAAGGTTCTGTTAAAATACAGAAATTTTACTGCACATATCATCACAGCAATGAACTACACCTTATCCAATGTTAGAAGTTCACAGCCACCTTCTTGGCGAGAGGATTCCTGCTTAACTGTCTGTCTAACAGCGGGACAATGGGCAAAAGGTCACCCTTGGTACGACTTTCACTCCTGCCCAGCCCTCAAATCTCCGTCCCATGGCAATGAGTGTTTAACCTATTAACTGAGTCAAGAAAGCAATTACCCACCTCTCCCTGGGTGAGGGGGTTAGCACGCCAATGCGGCGCAATGACCCAGGAGCCCCCCACCAATGCGGTTGCTGCGAGTTCAAGTCCAGCTCATGCTGGCTTCCTTCCTCACAGTGATCGAAAACCTCAACAAATTTGGGTAGAGTGAGTACTGACTACCTATTACAGCCTGTTTATTGAATTGAATTCACAATTATGGTCATTGTATTTATACTTTTACAAATATACATAACACAGAAATATATTAATAATTTACTCCTCAGTAATGAGGAATTAATGAAAATCACACTGTTCCAGATTTATATCTGTTATTATATAATATACATATTGTACAAAGCAACAAACAGCCATAGCCTTACATAAGCTGAGCACGCATCATGAAGTATCTTGTAGCTCACATTCCAATGGGAACCTACCCTGCCTTGTGTAATCCGGGCAAAAGATGTGTCCTTCCTTCCTGTGAGAGGATGTTTTGTAGATAAACTGGTGATGAACTACTTTTGCATTGTAGAAGTGCAACAGTCCAGCTTGGACCTGAGTTACCATAGCACAGGAAAAGACATCCCATAAATCCACATCTGTATGTAACATTGTCTCCTGTCTGATTTTATTACATGAAGAAACATATCCGATTTCCAAAATACACAACATGTTTCAGGGATATTCACTCACCCTGTTCATAACATATGGTAAAATAATATCTATGCAAGAATGGACACAGCTTTTTAACTTCATGAAACCTCAAGTGTGTCCATCTATCAATCAGCACAAACACAAAAGGCAAAACACATCAGAACAATTAACTCTGAATACAGATGTCAGTATCTTCATTTGACATTTCACTATCTTCAACACAAGAACACATAAGATTATACAATTCTATCTCCAGGATAAGAAACGCTTAACAAAAACCATGAAATAATTAATTATGTTGGTAAAAATGCTATCCAGTTTCGGGCTGTGAGGTTTCATATGACTAGGAAAGGCAAAAACGATAAACACTGATGTAAATGGATGCAAAACAATGCTACGTATGTAACAAAACAACAAATGAATACAAAGACCCTGTTTTACGTCATATGAAACTTTGCCAAGTTCTACTGCATGTAAATTCCCTATACCTATTCCTATATTTCTATACTTCCATAATTTCTTCGAGGAATTTACTTTCTCAACAAGTTTTCTCTAAGGGCTAAATTTAATTTTATGTTTCAAATATTTAGATTTAAGAAATGAGGTACTTCACACTTTATTTCAGGACATGTTTTCAACTGAAAGCTGACAAATGCTTCCGTTCATCCAACTGATGTGACATCCTCTGGAAAATTCAAGTTTACTCATCAAATAAGTACCATTAAAATCCAACTCTTGATCTGAGCTGCCCAAATGCCAGCACATCTGTATGTTACACTGGCGTATATATTTACAGGAAGTTTGATTCTGAACTTTCAGTTCCAGTAGTACTCAAAACAATTATATTTACAAAATGCATATCAATCAACAATAATTATCAAATAATTTGGAATTCACGATCGTCTAGACATCATATTCCCCACACAATTTTGACAGCATGCTGTAATACGTAGGAGATCTCTGTCCTTTGTGTACAGAATTGGACAGGGCACATTTATAAGGACAGATCTGACTGGAAGAGATGATGCACATAGAAGACAGATGTGGCACGGGTTCAGGGGTGCTAGAAAATAGTTGTGGCATGGTTTAAGGTGTGGTTGAAGATAACTGCAGTACAGTTTGAAGATAGTTTGTGGCACAGTTTGATGGGTGTTTGAAAATAGTTGTCTCAAGGTTTAAGGGTGCTTAAAGATACATGTAGTAGTGGCACAGTTTAAGGGATGCCTGAAGACAGTTGTGGCGCACTTTCAGGGGTGTTTCAAGACAGCTATGGCATGGTTTGAGGTGTGTTTGAAGATAACTGCGGTACAGTTTAAAGATAGTTGTGGCACAGTTTGATGGCTGTTTGAAGACAGTTGTGGCAGTTTGATGGGTGTTTGAAGATAGTTGTCTCAAAGTTTAAGGGTGCTTGAAGATAGTTGTGGCACAATTTGAGGGGTGTTTGAAAATAGTTGTGGCACAGTTTGAGGGGTGTTTGAAGATAGCTGTGGCACAGTTTGAAAGGGTGTTTTCAGACATTTGGGGCATGGTTTGACGGGTGTTTAAAGACAAATGTAGCAGACTGATCGGTGTTTGAAGATAGTTATCTCAAAGTTTAAGCGTGCTTGAAGATAGTTGTGGCACACTTTGAGGGGTGTTTGAAGACAGTTGTGGCAGTTTGATGGGTGTTTGAAGATAGTTGTCTCAAAGTTTAAGGGTGTTTGAAGATAGTTGTGGCATAATTTCAGGGGTGTTTGAAGATAGTTGTGGCACAATTTGAGGGGTGTTTGAAAATAGTTGTGGCACAGTTTGAGGGGTGTTTGAAAATAGTTGTGGCACAGTTTGAGGGGTGTTTGAAGATAGCTGTGGCACAGTTTGAAAGGGTGTTTTGGGGCATGGTTTGAGGGGTGTTTAAAGACAGTTGTGGGATACTTTAAGGGGTGTTTAGCGATGGTTGTGGCATGGTTTGAGGGTTTTTGGAGATAGTTGTGGCATGGTTGGGGGGTGTTTGGAGATAGTAGTGGCATGGTTTGAGGGTTGTTTGGAGATAGTAGTGGCATGGTTTGAGGGTTGTCTGGAGATAGTTGTGGCATGGTTTAAGGGGTGTTTGGAGATGGTTGTGGTATGGTTGAGGGTTGTCTGTACATAGTCGTGGCATGGTTGGGGGGGGGGGGGGGGGTGATTGGAGATAGCCATGGCATGGTTTAAGGGGTCTGGAGATAGTTGTGGCATGGTTGAGGGTTGTCTGGAGATAGTCGTGGCATGGTTTCATGGTTTGAGGGTTTTTTGGAGATAGTTGTGACATGGTTTAAGGAGTGATTGGAGATAGTTGTGGCATGGTTGAGGGTTGTTTGGAGATAGTTGTGGCATGGGTAGGGGGTGATTGGAGATAGTTGTGGCATGGTTAGGGGGTGATTGGAGATAGTTGCGGCATGGCTTGAGGGTTTTTTGGAGATAGTTGTGGCATGGTTTGAGGGTTTTTTGGAGATAGTTGTGACATGGTTTAAGGGGTGATTGGAGGTGGTTGTGGCATGGTTAGGGGGTGACATGGTTTAAGGGGTGATTGGAGGTGGTTGTGGCATGGTTAGGGGGTGATTGGAGATAGTTGTGGCATGGTTAGGGGGTGATTGGAGATAGTTGCGACATGGCTTGAGGGTTTTTTGGAGATAGTTGTGGCATGGTTTAAGGGGTGATTAGAGATAGTTGTGACATGGTTTGAGGGAAAGAGGCTATGCACAGGTGATGTGTATCTCCTTTCAAAGAAAAACCATGCTGTGTGCCCGCAATTTCTTGGAGTCCTGAAATATTAGTGTACTAAATATAATAAGAGCTGTTCTTTATATACAATAAAAAGTTCCTGTTTCACCTTTTGAGCAGCATCAGGGCTTCCATAATAGCTGAGAAAAGAAGATTCTTTGCAGTATGGTAACAGTTATCAAATGTTTATACTATGAGTAGTCAAACATTCCACCTCAGCTCTAAAGCTACACATCGTGCTGTAGTATAATACACTGACATTACTGCCACAACTCTTTTGATTACAAATATGTCCTACGATATGTATGCCATTGCAAACGTGACATGGTGGAATAGGATTGCTGCTGACGTGGTCAACAAACTCAACACTACTTCTCTGGCCGTAAGTGGGAACGTCTGTCAGCAACCTGCGGATGGTCGTGGGTTTACCCCGGGCTCTGCCCAGTTTCGTCCCACCATAATGCTGGCCACCATTGTATAAGTGAAATATTCTTGAGTACGGCGTAAAACACCAATCAAATAAATAAATAAATCAACACTACTTATGTCAGTACGTTGTGTATGTTAGGGTTACCATTGCTATGGTTACTGGCTGTTTCTGTCGCCTTGTTCCTTATCTAAAGCACAATGCCATAATACAGGTGCCAAAACAAAACATCGGCATAAATGTGAAAAAAAAAAAAGATTTCACTGACAAATAGATGAAATGAAAAGCTGAAAATATGCCACTACTCTCCACATTTGCAAAAATACCTGAACTGCATATCGTCCGACCAAGCAACAGCCTTGCTTCCATACTGTACAAGAGGTTTAACGAGGGACAAAAATAAACAAACTGAAATTTACTTAAACTTATGAACCTCGACAAAATAAACTGAAATCAGGGAGCAACCTGAAAATTTACATCATCACACCTGACTACAGACACATTTTATAATCAAAATCTTGCAACAATGAGGAAGGAATAACTGTGGAAAGCCTGGGTTGATGGGGTCCCTTTAAAATTGTACCGTTATATTATGTGAGGCAGATAGATGAATTACTATACACACAGCATACTCTGTACTTAATTTACCTGCCTGTCTAATTAGGCCATAATGATTTACATTGTTGTCCTACAGGTAGGAAAAATTTTTTCACAACAGCAGAGGAGGATATATAAGTAACAATGAAACTTAAAAACCATTTTCTTCTAATGTTTATGATAGATTTTAGTAGTGCTGAAAGCCCAAAAAAAAAGACATTTCTAACTCTTGCTAAAACTTTTTGTGTTTTTGGAAAAGTAAAGATACGTTTATGTTGTTCATTAGATGGACTAAACATGTGAGGAAAGAGAAATTGTGCATTCCTGTTTACACTTACATATATACTGGCAAAATGGAGCACCCCCGAGTCTCAAAATTGTAGACTGTCCCAGCCACATTTTCTGTTTTAGACCAATTTACTTGAAAATTTACTGGGAAAGCTTTAAAAAATCCCAGAAAAATCATAAAAACACTTAGATTGGACAAAATAAACAAATGGATTTTCAGCTTATTTTTGCTCCAGTTTTTGATTTGTTAGTATCATCTCACCCTTAAAACACAACATAAATAGTTGTGTGTTATTCCTATGGCCAACAAGGACGCTCCCTATGAATAGTCACATAATAACAGTAGCTGTATTTATTTCTGTAGCTTTTAATATACATGGGAAAGGTGTTTTTTCTCTCAGTTTCCAGATTTTCGCAGTTTCTCCATGTCTTATGCCAAAACACAATCCTGAAATGAACATCTCAAAATGTAGCACAGAAATGTCACACTTGACTGAAATGCAGCTGAGCGAAATTCTACAGAGTTCTTCCTGTGTGTCACATGATAAGTCAGATTCCGTTAAAAGGTGAGCAGGTTTAGGGTGAGCATGGTGAGCTGGTGAGTTGAGAGGACAGTTTGTATCACAGGTAATGTCTACATAACCAGCTATCAGAGATAGGAAGCATCACTAGAGTACAGGTATGCCCATGTACAGTCTAATGCCCATGTACAGTCTATCCCTAACACGCCTGGGGGGGGGGGGTCTTATTTTTGGGAGAGGGGCTTCTCCGTCACGCGATCAACAACCAGAAGATAAACAAGATGGCCACCCACAGGAATAGTTTAGACAGGAACTGTTCCTCTACCTGCTGTGGAGACCCAGGAGCAGCTGAAATAAAACAGGACATGTTGTATTTGACCATGTTACTAAAGTCATCCAATGAGCAACAATACACAGTTTTCTCACAAAACAATAATGCTTGTGCGTGGTCGTGGGTATCCCTCAGGCTCTGCCCAGTTTCCTCTGATCATAATGCTGGCCGCTGTCATCTAGGTGAAACATTCTTGAGTATGGCATAAAACATCAATCAAATAAATAAAATAAACAGGTCCTGAACAACTGTATGGAAAAGCATACACAAGCACATTTTCTTAAATTAAGCAAAATTAAGGCACAATCCAATTCCTATGTGAGAGACCACTGAGCTAATGTGGATCATTGATTGGGAGTTTCTTAGCCTTCCTATCTCAGGGCAGAGGTCATAGAGGTCACAGAGGTCAAAGCTTCTTCTGTCAACTTTCACTGACACACTAAACATTCAGCATTTTTTGACCTCAAATCTTGCCCATTCAGAAGTTGCTCATTTTACCTGTTTCTGAGAATTCTATTCATCTTAGAAACCTGGTTCGAGGTTTATCTGGAAGATAGGATGACACGCTAATGGGAAAATGTGAGTTTTCATCCTCAAAGTGATATTTTGTGACCTTTAACCGCCCCTAAAAATACATTTCATCAGGGGGGTGTAAAAAGAAAATACAGCAATAGACAATCATGTCCAGCAAACCAAATTGAACGTCTCAGAAATACCAACTGATTTCTACATTAGCAGATTTCAAAACTTGCAGAAAGCAGTCTTTTTGTTTCCTGCTTTATTTTGTACACCAGTGTTTTGGAATTGAAAACAAATATAATAGCATGACTTTTTTTGTCTGTTCACAATTCCTCAGACCATTCACAGACATTGAAAGATAGTAATGAGCCTTGTAGCTGTACTTAAGCATTCTATGCTCATCAGGTTTACAGAATCGCAACAATATGAAAATTGTTCAGTTTTACTAACATGTGCAACCAACGCTCATAAAGACTACATAAAAATATATCCTCACCACACTCTTATCAAGTAAATGTGCTTAGGATCTTCCACTTCTTTATTTACAGATGTAACAATTTGAAAGTCTACAGCTAAGCATCAAGAGTACTCACGCGGAGGAGGCCTGCCATCGTTGAAATTAAACGTTGAAGCAAAAAATCCAAAGGGAAATGCACCAATTCCAAATGACATCTGCAATCCGCCATCACCAAATCCAAACCCAGGAAAGCCCTACCAACATTGTACAGACAAATCACAGCAAATTTATACCTCGTTCACATGTATATGTATGGACATAAACAGGGCTCACCAACTATACAGTATTGCCTGTGGTTTACTACCAGATGCCCCCTCCCCCCCACCCCTCCACCCCCCCGTAACAAAGATGAAAAAATGTAACACTATCGGGTATTTAATTCTTTTTTACTTTTAATCGAAATCAAATTGTTTTATAAATTGCAATTTACATTTACCTAATACAATGTAAGCTTTTATTTGTTTTCCTGCAGTTTGTGTTATTGGTGTACAATAAGAGGATTCAAACAGTGGATATCCAAGTTAAAATTCCCATGTATGTACATACATGTTGATAATTGTAATAATAATAATAATTGAAGCTGTTCAGTCCTTACAGCAATACCGGTAGCCAACCCTCAAGGCCCAATTAAACATCAAATAAGACAACACTATAAAAGTAATGCACTGAACTAATTTGCCCTGATCGGAAAAATTCAGCTTCGGAAAACATCTGTTTACCAACGGACGCTAAAATACATAACGATGAATAGCTTTGTTCAACTGCCGAAGTGCATAGACAGCATGTTCAACACATTCAACCTGCATGTACAAATTGTAACAGTATTTACAAAAACAGGCAACATGGAGAAAAAGTGTGACAAAAGTGAAAAATAATCAACTGCGTTTGAACCCCACACTACCCGCTCCAATTGGCAGCACTAAGTTGGTCTTGCATTCCCAATATGTTCATTGATCATATCATCTTCTAATCAACTGACAGAAATTATGCATAAAATAAAGGGGTTATTAAAAATTTTAAAAGAGGCCTCAAAAAATGAAATATTTTGCAAATTTTCTTGGCATATCTTTCTTCATCTCTTTAAAACCATCCTCTTCAATTGTCAGTACCTTTTCAGGTATCCATTAAATCAGGATGTACCTGACAAACTGCGGTGGTTTCTTTGGGCTATGCCTGGTTCTCATTATGTGTTAACCCAAACTGTAACTGCACACACATGGTAAAACATTCCTGAAGATAGCTCATTAAAAGAGGAATCAAAGAAACAAATACATGTAACAGAACAGTTTCCAGCCATACGGTTGTCTTACTTTCTCATGTCAAGATCCCCCTATCTATACCAGTTTTAGCACTTACCCTCTGCGATTCGGGTTCAGATCTTTGGCCTGGGGGTCTCGGTGGTAATTTTTCTCTGTCAAAGAGAAAAGAATCAAATGTCTTGCATCAGAACACAAATAAAACACATTTATTAACCAGACTAGGTTTTCATCTGCATGTAATTCCGGCAGATTTCCTGTCCTTAGTTGTACTAGCACTTGCTAGGGGGCAATTCCCTATGGCCCATTTGATGGTTTTCAGATGTGGGGATCGGAGTTCAAATCCCATTGTGACTCTCAGTGTAAAAATTCTTCAATAGTTAGAATCATATCTTTATTTATTTATTTATTTATAGCTCTTCACCCTGGAGCTCTGAGTGTTCCAAGGTAACTTTACCCAGAATTGTTTCTTGTGGGAACAACATCCCTTTGATCAGGATCTTATACATGCAAAATATTTGTACCACTCCAGTTCAAAAACAAAAAAAAAGGCAGTAAACAACCACCCACAGGCAAGGAAGTACTCACAAACCACTTGCCAGAAGGCTGCTGGAAAAGCATAATAAGCAGTGAGCCAGCACTTCAACAGTTTGAGCCACCAAGTCCCTTCTCATTCCACGAAGTCTATGAACCTACCTTGGGTCCTGTTGGTTGGTACTGCCTCTGCCGTAGATAGGGACTACTTTGTCTTTACTAATGCCTGCTTTGCATACTGGACACACTTGTCTGTTAGGTCTGGTTTCCAGCCACTGGTGTAAACAGGGCCAACTGTCAAGCAGAGATCACAATATTTACTATTTATTTGATTGAGGTTTTACACAAGAATATTTGACTTGTAGGCAGGCAGCGTTATGGTGTGAGGATACCGAGTAGAGCCTGGGGGGATTCCAAGACCATCAGCATGCTGCTGGCAGACCTTCCCACGTAATGCCGCAGAGGAAGCCAGCATGAGCTGAACTTGAACTCACAGCAACTACATTGGTAAAAGGCTCCCAAGTCACTGCAACGTGTTAGCACACTAACCACTCTGCCACGAAGGCCCCCTGAGAGATGACAATAAAATCTTACACACACATGCACAGGCGACAATTTGATATTATTTCCCACGATATTCAAGAATACTTCACATACCAGTTCCAGGTTTATGGGTGGAGAAACAGGAGTGCATAGGAGAAACAGGAGTGCGTAGAGGAAACAGGAGTGCCCAAGGTAAACTTCTGACCTTTTACAAGTTAATGACAAACTCTCCCACACATGACACAGAGTTAATAATGATATGCGCACCATAGATTTAGCCAGAAATTGAAATTCTAATTATCTTCCATTTTCCCTCTCTCTCTCATGTTGATTTTGTCAGAATACGGCATTTCAAACACATCGCGACACCCCTGGCTAAACCTGTGATGCACACTGATGGAAGACAAGTGGTCCTCAACAAATATTAAAATAGGCAACTGGTCTCAGAAGCAATGCCCAACGTTTATTGTCACTAACGCCCCTCAAGCAGTGAGGGCGGGGGGATCCACAAATTCCCTGTTCAAAAGTTAGGTCATACTCCGTACACACATTAGCAATAAAATGTTGTTTAATACACAGTTTATTTATTTACTTGAGTCATGTTTTATGTCGTACTCAAGAATATTTCACTTATACGATGGTGGCCAGCATTATGGTTCGTGGACACCGGGCAGAGCCCGGGGGAAACCCAGGACCATCCACAGGTTGTTGGAAGACCTTCCCATGTACGTCCAGAGAAGAAGCTAGCATTAGCTCATAGTGACCACATTGGTGAGTCTGCTAGGTCATTGCACCGCTCTAACATGCTAACCTCCTCGACTCAAATATGTATTCTATAATGAGACATATACTTATTATAGTTATATACACTTTCCAAGTTTGCCTATCTTTAATGTATTTATTTATTTATTTGATTGGTGTTTTATGCCGTACTCAAGAATATTTCATTTGTATTACAGTGGTTAGCACATTATAGTGGGAGGAAACCAGGCAGAGCCTGGGAGAAACCCACAGCCATCCGTAGGTTGCTGGCAGACCATACCACATATGGCTTTTCTCTTAATGTGAGTTCATAACGCACATGGGCTAAAGCAATGGGACGTTACTATGCCTTCATCCAGTGACAGGAGAAACATTAATATCTGACATTTTTGAGTCAAATTTTTATTTTCGTCGAATAAATTTTGCTCCCTGAAAATGGGCTTGCCGGGAATTACTCTATTTTGACTTATAAGCTCATTCACGCTTTGGTGCCAGGCACAAATAGAACTCATCCCTATCAGCCCATATTCATTCAATAACCTGTGAGTACAGCACCTGTATGTCACCACATGTGTGTCTGAACTGATCTGACAACGTACTAACATATAAAGCAGTACAGAGCCACTCCCAAACCTGGAAAAAAACCGACGGGACTAAGCAGCCTGGTCTCAAAGTGATGTGAATTCCCATGAGACATCATCAGCTGTCAGGATATAGACAAGTAGGTGGCTTACAACAACACACAAAAAGAAAAAAAGCACACGCTCTCAAGTGTCAACATTTTGTGGATAACTCAGACTATTTTGAAGAACATAGTAAACATGAAAACTTGTAGACACCCCAGTATTGGATGAAGTGTATCGGATAGAACTGTTCGCAGTACCACTTTACAAACTTGGTCATTTGCGAACAACTTTGTCCCTCAGTGAGTTCTGTATGCAAAATTAGGCTGGGAAGACCAGCGAGCACGTCATATGACATTACAGGGGATTGCATGGGTTTTGGAATAGAGACAATGCTTTCGTTCCCAGAGACGGAGACCCCGGCAGTGAAAGCACATGGACTTTATATAATCAGTTTATAGCCTGGGATCTACAAAACGAAGGCACAGAAATGTTTGATCCCCTCATTGACATATAAATATACCATATACCATGAAGCTCTCTTAATGTTAAGAGCTCGCAACTACCATGATGACATAATGCCTACACTAATGGTTACCTTGGTAGTAAAGTGAACATAACGTTAAGAATGCTTCATGAAATTGGGCCCTGGTCAGCCCCATGTACTTCTGAAGCTTTCTGTCAAGAAGCAAATTTTTCTGCTTGTAACACCTGCAATTTAATCCGATGAGTGGGTGAAGCTGACCTGTTCGGTATATGAGTAAGCGTTAAATCAGGTGTCAGCATCACTCATGATGAGGACAGTGTATCCATGATCACATATCCATGAACAGTCACTACCAAGGTCGCTAACAATAATATAGGCCTAGTGTTCCGCAGGGCAAAACTAGAACTGTAAATCGTAGTTTTTGTTTTCAGTTACAGTGTACACACTTTGGCCGCAATAAATCTGATAACATATGAAATAAATCTTTCATCATTTACCAAAACAAGTGGCCGCAGTAACTGACAACTGCGTCTTTCGCTGTATCCAGACAGATGTTACATTCGTATGACCCTTGGTCATTTGGCTGTTCCGCACTTCCGCCACTCGCTCCAGAGGGATTGTTTGAGCCTCCCGACCCTCGGGAACTATTCCATGTCTCCGCCGCACTCATCTGTCGCTGTAATCGGCTTAATTTCACCAAGTATCAACAAATAATTTAACTAGCTTTCAAACCGCTTCAACGCTGACGAGCTATCGCGCATCCGTAGTCCGACTTCCGGTTAAGCAGGGGAGGTAATCAGCTGTGGTTATGAGGTGGGCGTGGTCGGAATCAGCTGTCAATGAGCATGCTGGAAATGGTAACAGTACTCAACCCTGTGTTACAGATGAACAAACAAACCACAGAATCACATCAGAGAAACGCCCCATAGTTTAATATGTAAGAAAATGAGTACAGTTTATTTTGATCTTACGTAAACGAAAATATTCTTCCCAGTAAAAAAAAAAACAAACCTGCAAACCACATGTGCCAAAACAGCCTAAGGTTCTCTTAGTTGCATTAGACAAATTGGCAATTTTAAGGATAACACATTCAGTGTCTATATTCACACCACTTACAAGCTATTGACATACACTTGCAAATCATATTGCAGGTAGGCATTTGTGATCAACAACAAACTTCATGTAAGGCCATGTTAATGGCTGCCGTAAAAGCCATCTACCACTTATTGTTAAGGCCCCAAGAACAGTGGAAGCGGGAATATCAAGGAATCAGTGTTACTGATAACAATTACAACTGATGATTCCACTACAACTCCATTTCAATTACAATTAAATTTTGCAGAAGCACCCTAAACCATCTAATATTTCACCCATAAAAGTGTGCTTTTAGAGGCAAATTAATGTCATATAATAGTGTCTTTGGTGCTGAAAATTTACTTTCCAGCAGAAAATCATCCCTTCTTCCCAGCAAACCTCAAAACATCTTTCTAAAATCTATAGAACTCTCAGAATCTGGAAAGATGGGCAAGTTAGTCATGGACGAAATTTACGGTCATTTAGAGCACTTAATTTCACCTACTTTGACCTGTAAAAAGGCACTTCCAGAAACATATAAAGGCTTCACACTTACCCAGCCAATTCTAAAGAAAGTAATCAGACTTTACCGAAAAACTCATTTTGTGGTCCTATAAGGTGGCCAAATCAGTCAGAATCAAGAAAAATGTGTCACTTGAACACCACCAAACTACAGGTGAGATAGAGTACATGTATTTATTATTTATAAAAAGGTGAAATGTCAGGACTTCCTTCATTGATGAAAGTGGCATCTCACTGGCCAGAGTTAGAGATCACTTTTGTTATTACACACCCCGATCCAGTGATGTCAAAAGAAACATTTTGTTTTATAACGTTCCAATCCGAGCTCAGCGGAATGACATCATAATACAAGTTCAGTCAACTTTAACATTTCTTATGTCTCACAACATACAAGAAGTCATGTGCGACGTCACATTGCATACACAAGTCTGTGAAGGCCTGCAGCTAAAAACAAAATCTCGATATTGTCAAAACATAAATAACAAATAGAATGTTGCACAGTGAAGGTTGAATGTCATAAATATTTTTCTTGTGAAAGGTGGAAAGTATAACCAACTCAGCGCTTCATGTCTCGTATGTTACCATTTTTACCTGTCACTCAAAAAAAAAAATGATATTCAACCTTCACCTTGCAGTTTTAAGTCTATGTATCATTATAATGCTTGAATAAATACTGCACTCATTACATTGAATTAAAAAAATTAAAGATAATGAATAAAAGCTATACGTAAATACTAACATAATTCTGAACGATAAGTGGCACACATCATTCATAAAATCTGTCATAATTATAAGCA
Source organism: Liolophura sinensis (assembly GCF_032854445.1). Lineage (NCBI taxonomy): Eukaryota > Metazoa > Mollusca > Polyplacophora > Chitonida > Chitonidae > Liolophura > Liolophura sinensis. The sequence goes on along the minus strand of NC_088304.1, from coordinate 5,899,684 downwards.
GTATATATATATATTATTTATTGTATGAATAAAAAAATTGCATCAATTAAACTGAATTAAAACAGTAAGATAATGTATTAAAGCTATACTTTGATATTAATATACTCTGGAGCATCAAATTCAACAATTCAGAAAATGAAATCTGTTATGTAAGCAGCATACATATATACTGATGGAATGAAAAAACTGGAGTTGGATTAGCACCTTCATCTGACACACATGGCTAACCAGTACCGGTAATTATTTGGACTGGGAAAAGAATCAACAGGCTATGAACTGATGGCTACAAATCTCTGCGATCTCACTGAAAAGTTTGCTCTAGAAGCATAACGAGGAAATGAAAGAAAACAAAAACTGAATTAACTGTTACTGTCAGAAAAGACAACTGAAATGTATCTCCAAAACAGTTTCTTTTCTGTGTGTGAATTTTTCTTTCTTTGTTTTGGCAAATGTATCAGGTTTCAGCAACATTATTATTTTTATTTTTTATTCACTTCAAAAAATCTGCACAAATATGTAAAAGTATTTTCTGATATGGTTTTCAATGCTTTACTTTGAAACTTGCTTGTTTCTTTAACATCTTTTTTTAATTTAAACCTTGTTTTATTTGTGTAATTTAAACATTACTTATGCCTTTTAACAGTTCAACTGTTAGACTCCTGGGATATATTCAAATACTGCAACATAAGGGTTTATTTATTGCTAAATAAACATATGACAGGCTTTCTCTAAAAATAAGAAAAGAAATGAGTGAGTGAGTGAGTGAGCGCTTGGGGTTTAACATCGTACTTAACGTTTCAGTCATATGACCACGAAGGAGTCCTTAGGGTGCAAGTACGTGTAATGTGCCTCTTTGTTGCAACCGGGTCAACCAGTCGCTGCACTATCCCCTCAATGCTGAACACCAAGCGAGGAAGCTTCAACTTCCTCTTTTAAAGTCTTAGGTGTGACTCAACCCAGGATTGACCCTGGACCTACCGTTCCCGAAGTGAACACTCTACCAACCATGCATAAATAAATGAAGAAGCAAAGATGCTGGATGGGGGTAGAATTCTTTGCTTCTTTGGCTATGTCATCTGCCGTGTACTAGTAAGAAAATATTTTACTCTTAATTTACTCATTAATGTAAGAAAGATGGAAATCACAATGAAATGAGCACTTTTGTAAAGTGTGATTTGCATGATAGGGTCCCAGTGATATTTCTAACCATTTGAAAGGCAAAGAAAACCTAAAATAAAGTATGTGTCAGAAAGGCTGTCTCATTTGATTTGTTTTTTGTTTTTTTTTATTTTATTTTAAACCGCATAAAAAAGGTTTCAAATTCTAAATTTAAAATTCTATGGTGGTCTGTACAGACCACAGAGAGTACCAGTGATGTCAAATCAATAATTTTTTCTTGAAATACATTGTTTCAAGGTCCATTCCGCAGATGTGTTCACAGATCTGTGTGTACATGCATTTTGACGATCGAAATCTAGACGTCTGTGTTTGTTAAGTGGCAAACCCTGATGTGACGTCACGGGTCTCAAAACATGGTCAGAGAAAATCCAATTTTCACTACATTTAAATTTTTACAAAATTTACAAAAAATAAATCACACTGATGTTATGAACAGTGTTCAATGGCTTTCATTTAACATATACTTCAAATTGGTGTTTACTTTGTCTTTGAAAGGAATAATAATAATAATTCTTTATTCTCAGAGAGGGTTCAACAGTGATCTCCCTTGTCCCACTCACATGCACACACATACACCATAATTATCTGTACAAGACACATGGTAAACATTTATACATGAACCCAGAAGATGAACACACATTTAATATGATCAGAAAAAAATTAAAAAAAAAATTAAAAGTTAAACAAGAAAAGTATTTAATGACAATAGTTAAGCGAATTACTATAAGGGGATATGTAAATGGTATATGTATCATACAGTATAAATTATAAATGACAGAAAACAGAATTACAGGTGAACTAAAACAACCTCAGACTGTCTCCTAATTACACTGTTACACATAAGTATCACAAGTATGTTAAAGGTAACGAGTCATGGGCACAGGTTCAGCAACAGAACTCCTTTATGCACCTTGAGACACCTTGTTATGACGAAATTAAGATCTGAGAGTGAAATGTGGTAAGAGTAAACCCTGCGCTTATTATCTGTACTTTACTTTATGGACTTATGGTTCGATACAAATTCAGTCTGTACCTTTACTATCGTCACCTATAGCAAAAGTACAGAATGGAAATACCCAACCATGAAGTTGCGCAGGGTCCAGGTAAGATGAGAAAAGTATTACATGTATTTTAAAACAGTGACAATCTGATTGCAAATTCTTACTTAAAATATGGTCATGATTATCTGTTAACCATAACAGGACTGATTAGATTGTGAGCTTAAGCAAGTAGAAACATGGTAAAGCTTTTATATAAGGTTATAAATTAGCACTTTTTTGGAGGGGGGGGGGGGGGTGAATT